>NC_067489.1:39470395-39770395 GCF_947179515.1 Apodemus sylvaticus
TAAGCAAATGGTTTGATCTGGAAAATATCATCCTAAATGAGGTAACCCAATCACAAAAGAATACACATGGAATGCAATCTCTGATAAGTGGATATTAATTAGCCCAGAAGCTCTGAATACCCAAGGCACAAATAGTATAACAAATGACTCCCATGGAGAAGTATGGAGAGGGTCCTGATCCTGGAAAGGATTGATCTAGCATTGGAGGGGAGTTATCAGGACTGAGAAAAAGGAGAGAGGTGATTGGAGAATGGGTGGAGAGAAGAAGGTTTATGGGAATATGGGAAGGGGGGATCTGGGAAAGGGGAAATCATTTAGAATGTAAACAAAGAATATAGAAAATAAAAATATATAAAAAAATTTTAAAAAGGTCACATGATACAGCTGAGTCTCCAAAGAAACCAGAATTTCCCACTTTACTGGACTAAATTCATCTTAAACATTCTATTTAGTTTTTGTTGTACTGCAAGGGAGAACATGATATACCAATTCCAGAATGACATATTTTGTGCAGTCTCCTCTTTACTTGAGTTGCTGGCATTGGAACATCTATCGCAAATTGGAAAGGGAGAAAAGAGATTATTAACATTACAAAATCAGGAATTTATTATTTGCCCAATAACCCATGGCTGATGAATGGTGGATGGGGTTTTCGGAGCAAAGACTGTACTTTTAGGAAACCTGCCAAGCTAATGAGCAAGAATACAGTAATCTAGCTTACCAATAAGAACTCGTTCATTTATTCTTGCATTTAACAATTCATCCATTTATGAAACAGTATTGGAGAACTCTTTGTACATATAGGTAACTAGCAGATATTACTGGTCTAATAAAATTATTTTAATAAATTTTATGCTTGAACAATATGTTGCTTTTTAAAAGATGAAGCCTATGAATATATATATATAGTATAATATATTATAATATATAATATATAATATCATATATCATATATCATCATATATCTTATATCATACATATCATATATATCACATATTTCATATATATCACATATCACATATATCATATATATCACACATACCATATACCATATACCATATACTATATATCATATATCATATATCTATCTATACATGGAAACATTTTTTTCATGAAGCCAAGAAAACACCTCTCCATTCATAATCATTATCATTCATTGCACATACATGCTGAAAAATAACCAGTTTTTCAATAAGAACTTGGACTATTGTATTACTTGGGATCTCTAATCACAAAAGGAAGTAAACCTCATAGAAATATGCTTATGGGCATTAGGGGTTATGGTGATTTCCAGGAATTTAAATAATCTAGACACACCATATGAAATTAATTTAATGACAGAAGCGTGCACACATGTGTGTGTGCATATGCATATGTGTGTGTGTGTGTGCATGTGTGTGTGTGTGTGTGTTTGGAAGCACAGTTTATTCAATATGAAAATAAAATGTGTAATATCCAGGTGGTGGTGGTCACCCCTTTAGTCCCAGTGCTCAGGAGGCAGAAGAAGGCAGATCTCTGAAGACCTCCAACTTTAAAATCAGCCTGGTCCACAGAATAAGTTCCAGGAGAGCCAGGGATACACAGAGAAACCCTGGCTCAAAAATAAAAGTGCCATTCAAAGTGACATAATAGTCTTTTAACTTATATTTTAAAAGTGCAACAATTTGACAGGAAGCTAAATAATTAAAACAGTGTTACTAACAGTAGTAGTGACTGGGACATAGTACTTTCATTGCTCAGATCTTTCTTCTCAGGGATTAGCACACCTAATCTCTACAACCACACCACAGGACAGGTATTCCCATGACTCACATTTTAAGGAGCCATAATGGGTACTTGATGAACACAATTAGAAAGGATACAGGACCAAGATTACTAGTCTTCCTTCATATCCATATTATATTATATTGTATTAATTATATTATATTATATTTTCTGTTCTATATGCCATATTCTTTATTCCATTTTTATATTGTCTTTTTATTTAGGATAAGTGAGGGTCATGTTGTTTCCCAGTTCGTTCTTCCCTACCAGATTTTTTTTTTATAAAAATCACAATTCACACACATTCTAGGTTCTTTCCTCCTGTTTCCATCTTTGTTTTCTTCTTAAATGAAGTAAACAAACAAAAGAATTGACCAAATGCAAGCTAAGGTTTTGAAGCCAAAACAACTTCAAAATTGCTCATTCAAATATATACTTTACTTTGTAAGTATAGATAGGGCTCTCTCTGCGATAGTCTCTCCATTCCTTAGAAAGTCCTCTGTATGATTTTACCTGCTTTCTGCCCAGACTTCTTCAAGTAAATTTTTACAGACTTTTACTTTAATGAAATTAAGCAAAAAAGGCAAAATGAAACAAAATAGAGTGTATCTGAGACCTGAGTGAACCTATATAGACTGTCCAGAATGGCAACTGAAACTGACTGTATAATACTGCTTTGACTGATGCTGTCACTAATAACGCATTTATTGGGCAGTAACTCACTGAGATGTTTTCTATGTATTTTAAAGCATGAAGCCAGTTAATATTCAATATACTCCTGTGAGTAGTTAGTGCAGTTGGTAATTTTTCCCATTTCACAGATAAAGAAGCTAAGATATGAGATGTTAAGCAACTTAGCAAGAGTATCGACTGTAATCTTTTACTGAGATTTGAGTCCAAATAATTTAGCTCTAGATCTGGTATCCCTAATAACTATGTCTGTTGGCATACTTACGATAGAAATTTTAGAAGCTCTTTTCAAAGAGAAAATCATGTATAGTAACTATTGTTTGAGAATGAACCGTATTTTCCATTTGACTGGGGGACCTTTAATTCCAGGTAATTTAAATGTAAAACATACTTCTGTAAAAATAAATGTAAATTAACATGACGTTAATTTACACAATATGTCTATTTTCAGAGGGGAACTATATTTTGGAGTTCTGAAGCTTTTTCTAAGTTGAAAGCTTGCCTTACATTTGGTTTAATTTATCTTTCTTTTTTTTCTATTTTTAATGCTGGCCCCTTATTTACTTTGGATCTCAACTGGCATGCCTTAAATTTTGCTCTGCACCTGGCCAGGTGCTCTACTTCAGAGCCCTAGTGTCTGGGGACACAGATTCTTCCATGGCAAGGTTCACTGTGGCTCTAATGGTGATGGATCATTGGGGACATGCTGTTCCCCATGCAGTTGTTGTAGGATTATGTTTTATAATCCAGCCGCCTTTGCTCGACACACTTAATATGCTGACTTTCTGGAAACTACATTACCTCTTTCAGGAGACTAGATAGTATGTAATATCCTGAAGTTGGAAATTCCAAAGGCATCCTCTTGAACCCTGAAATAGTAAATTTTACTTCCAGATGTGCCCAGTTTGGGAGAAAAAAATCTCAAGTCCCAAGAGAAGTGAGTCAATGGATGATGATGATGATGATGATGATGATACCAGAGATATAGCAGTCTAATGTCTTTATAATGAATATAAATGCTATTTTCATTCCTGATTTAACATTTTTTCTTAAATATTTCATTATATCTGAACAAATATACCTTATAAACTTCTATTAATTGTAGTATATCTTACTTTTATTTCTCTTGTTTTCAATGTATGACATAGTAACTTATATTTTAATATCAGTATTTTATGCTGTTATGATTACTTTGACTATTTTTTATCTTAAAATAAATGTAATTCTTTGGGTTTTATTAATATAAGTTGAGTATCCTTTATCTGAAATGTGTGGAAACAGGATCATTTGGGACACTGAATGGTTTTAGATTTTGAAGTTTCATAATCCATGACATATCTTTCGGATAATATCAGAGTCTGAGTACAAATGCATCTGTGTCTCACTTATGTGTACATATTAAAGCTAATTTTCTATAATATTTTTGTGACAGTGCTTTTTTGTGGGTAAGAATGGCCATAGAGGGTCAGCTGTGGAATTTTGCATGTGTGGAGTCCCATTGGTATTTAAAGGTCCATTTTAGCTTTTGAGCTTTCAGATTAGAGATGCTCAAGTTGCAATTGTTTCATTTCTTGGAGGACTGATGATCCCTTTGGGTCTCACTAACTAGCATTAATTATTATTATTATTATTATTAGCATTAGCATTACTGTATATGTGGTTTGTTTGCATGTGTGTTGATGCATGTATGTTTATGGATATACAAGACTAAAGTTGATATCTAGTATCTTCCACTACCACTCTTTAGTTCCTATTTATTGACACGACATCTTATTAAACATAGAGCCAGACAGTTCTGGTTAGTTAAGTTAGCCATCTTCCTCCAGTAACCCAGTTTTTGATTCCCAAGTACTTAGATTACAGGAAGTTATTGTGACTGACTTTTTCTTTTCTTTTTCTTTCTCTTTTCCCTGGGGAGTGTACTATGCTGCTAATGCCGGTTGAGTAAGCCCTGATCCACTGACCAGTCTTTTCAGGTCCATTTAATATGTTCAGTTTAGTCACTGATATTATTGATATGGCTTATTTAATTACTGATTTACCAGTGAACATTTACATTCTTTCATTTTTTTAATTTAAAATTGCCACATGTATGTAACAATGCTAACTAAGAAGAACTTGAGAGGGAGTGAGGGATTATACGAGTATTTGGAATGTAGTAAGGGAGGTGTGAAAATAATATAAATACAGTATTCATATATACATTTTTCAAAAAAATCAAAAGTTTTAATTTTATTATCTTAACTAGTGGAAGTTACTTGAGCCTGGAAGTAGAGTTTAGTAGATGTGTGCTTGCCCTGAAAAAATGATGGCTTTGATTAACTCTCCATCACTGGCATAATAGAAAAGAAGGTGAATTATTCATTTTGGAACACAGTATACAACGAATGAGTAGTAGTGGTTAGATACTTAACATTTGTAGCATTTGTGTGCAAAGATAAATATGTAGTTAGACACATTTGACATTTCAAGCCTGAGAGGAATGGGGGGGGCATACTTAATTTTTAAAGACTTGTTATGCTGTTGTGACCAGGTTTGTCAACATGGTTTATAGCAATGTTTTAATCATCGGCTCAGAAGCAAATAGCAAACAAATTTAAGAAAGAACTGGGTGTTACTCTCTCTTCATTAAAATAATAAAAATACTTATAAGATGATGAATAGGATTTGTATAACATTATTTTCAAAATTCTTCTGTTTAGCATTTCTGAGGTTACTAAAATTATAATTAATTCATATTGGTCATTTACTATATAGTAGATAGTATTACAAATGTATGATATATATTATCTCACACTCTGGATATTAATTTGATATAACACGAAGGATCCAGCTCATGTTTTAAATTAAAGATATTATAGTAGTAAAACTGAGCTTCCCAGAACATACCAAAATATAAATTCCCAGAAATGTCCCTTCACATGAATGTTGCTTCTGCTATGTGAATAGCTAATCCCCTGGAACATGAAGTCAAGGTAGCAGTTTACCACCATGTCCAATTTTTCATTGTTAGGGTTTTATTAACTAAATTGGCACTAAAGATTTTGTATTATTATCATATAGATGTGGCCTTATGTTTTTTTATTTAATAATACAACCTAAACACTATTTAAAAGATCGAGTGTGAGTTTTATTTTAAGTTACAACATTAAGTTGATGAATGTATTTAAAACTCAGCAAGCAAAATTTAACATCTCTAAATTTGCCCCTTAATTTTTGAGAATTAAAGGTTAAAAAAAAAATACGTGAGCTGTATAATTAAAGAGGAAATCCAATATGATCATTTGCATACTAAATATATGACATTTCAAATTCCCTCCATTGTTCTAACAAGTATCATGGCTACATTTTAACTGAGAATAAAATTGTCTTGTTACGTGATAAAGACCAGACTCCTACAGATACCCTTGGCTTCTTTTCTGTACATATTCCCAGTCTTGGTTAAATTTAACTTTCTTTATTTTTGACCCAGCTTCTAGCTCCCTGTTAATACATGCAAAATCTTTGTATTTTGACGGTGTTAATTTTTTTATAAAGCATTTTCTCATTATGATTTTTTTCCCTGATGACTGTTTTTATCCTTTGAGATCACAGATTGTCCTCACCTATCCTTGTATCCTGTCATGGCTTTTATATCTGAAGAGTTGGAGTGCTCAACTTTCAAAACTAATTCATTTATTGATCTGTTTACTAATTTATTTTTGGTAACCCAATTTCATCAATGCTTCAAAATAGGATGAATCTCCTTAAACTTGTATCCCTTTGGATGCTATAGT
The DNA here is from genome assembly GCF_947179515.1 of Apodemus sylvaticus. Lineage (NCBI taxonomy): Eukaryota > Metazoa > Chordata > Mammalia > Rodentia > Muridae > Apodemus > Apodemus sylvaticus. The sequence goes on from NC_067489.1 coordinate 39,476,626, forward strand.
TAGAAATCTGGCCAATTGAATACATTTGCGGGTCTCATTTTTTATATGAACAGCATTATTTCTATAAATCTAGTGTTGAATTTGTGCTTAGGCTTTGTCCTAAATATATTTATATTTATTATATATTAATACCTATTTAATAATTTGTTGATTAGAGATGAGAGGATATGGGGTAGACAATCTTGTGATCTCAAAGGATAAAAATAGTTGTCCATGAAAAGCAATCATGATGAGAAAATGCTTTATAAAAAATTTAACACCATCCAAATACAGAGATTTTGCATGTATTTGTATGCTTTATGTAGTGGCTATTCCTGGTTGTCAACTTCACTATATCTGGAATGAACTACAGTCCAGAATTGGAAGGCTCACCTATGATCCTATTCTGGAGGTGCAGAGATATAAGTTTCTGACCTGGATCTTGGCATGGAGATCTTGAAGCAGAGTGGCTATGAATTCCAGAAGATTAAGACAGGGAGATCTCTGAGTTCAAGGTCATCTGGGATTAAAGGCATGGTTGTGCACACCTTTAATCTGGGTCACACCCTCTGCTGAAGACCTACATAATGACCTTGGAAGAAGGAAGACTCACTCTTCTTTGCCTGCTTGCCTCGAGGGACTGAGCAACTTCTAGATCCTTGGACTTCCATCCACAGATGCTGCTGACCATTGTTGGGGAGTTGGACTACAGACTGTAAGTCATAGACAAATTCCCTAACTATATAGAGACAACCCATATGTTCTGTGACTCTAGAGAACCCTGACTAATTCATTTTATTCATCTACTTCCTAACCCATCAGCCCTCTTCTCAATTATAATGTCAAAATTCAACCAAAATATTTTATCCCATTTTGTCTGGACTTTCAGCACCCCAACCCATAGCCAAGCAACTGGCTAGCATCACAGTCTCTCAACATTTTTCATTTTTTAATTGGTTATGTTGATTTAAATTGGGCTTACTTTTCTAATGATAAAATGATTCAAGCTTTATGTTTCTCTCTTATGCTGAAATATTCAGCAGCCTCTCTTAGCTCTTGAAATAAGTCTAAGTTATCTGACAAAACTCTCATCCTATTATAGACAGACCTTGCTGACATTCTGACTTCATCTGACAAAGACTCTTCTTCCTTTTGTCTTTTCCATGAAAATTGAGCTTCTCCTGTCTCTTACAATAACAAGCTTATTTCTCCTCTGGAACACTGTATCCTTTTTTATTCAGATACTATTACCACATGGAGAGCTCCCATCACTTCATCTTCAGATAAGTGGTACCTGATTTCTACTTAAATTTTATCTACACAGAGAAGTAATATCTGACCTGATGTTTAACAATCACTCAGAAAATGTAAGCATTCATTCTGCTATCTGATTAGCAAATTCTACTACCTGATATTATTCACAGTTGTTCAAGCTATTTATACAGTTTCATCAGTTTTAAAATAGTTTAAATTAAAAAAAATCTTGAAATAGCCAGGTGTGTCTGAGTTCAAGTCTAGTCTGGTCTACAGAGCTAGTTTTAGGACAGCCAGGGGCATCTAGAGAAACCCTATCTCAAAAAAGCATTTTCTTTTTGCATTCAGAGAGAGAGAGAGAGAAGAGAGAGAGAGAGAGAGAGAGAGAGAGAGAGAGAGAGAGAGAGAGAGAGAGAGAGAGAGAGAGAGAGAGAGAGATTTGTGATTTGTGATTTGTGGTTTGTGATTTTATAGGGTTCAGAGGACAACTTGCAGAAGTAGATTTTTTCCTTCTACCACGTGGGTCCAAAGGATTGGACATAGGTGGTCAGGCTTGACAGCAAGTGTCTTTACCTTCTGAGACATCTTACTAGTCAAATATTTTGTTGTTGAGACAAGAATAGGTCTAGTACTTATTTTTAAAACTTACAGTGTTTTTGAGATATTATTCTTTAGCGTATTATAATAATGTCAAATCTTAAATTTTGCTCAGTCCTAATGGAATGATTAGCGTTTCTCTGAGTGCACGTGGTCTTCAGCTTAGAAGGCTTCCACTCACAATTTTTCAACTTCATGCAGGTACGAGAGCAACAGGGATTCAATGGAACCTGCACTATAATTTTGTAGGTTGTTCTGTAGCCAGCCTCGTGCTATGAGTCTGTATTATTTGCAGTAGCAGGCAATGGCTGGGAGTCTTAGCTCCCCGTTAGCCATGAACTTACAGCGTTAAATCATATAAAATAGACTCGGTCTTATTTTGTCACAACCAAGTACTCGTGCTTTTGTTCTGAGTACATTTAAGGGTGATTCGGTTGAGACATGATGTTCATTGGTAGGTAGGAGATGCAGAAATTGCGAACACATTTTCTGTTTGTGATACATTCAACTGGTAGTGTTTTTGTTAGGATTTAGCTATGCTCTAAGTCCCAAGGTATCTGTGATGTGCTACAGTTTACAAGATTGCTCTCTTCCTGAACTAATTAATGTTTATTAGGCTCAAAACTAAGATTGGTAGTAAGTTGTTTGAGAAGAACTTGCCTGGATCCCCACATCCTCTTTTATCATTTTTGACACTGTGCTGGCTTCTAGTGATGTGTGTTCCACTTCAGGGTACTTACATCCTTCTATGTCTTCTGTTTTTTTCTCTCTCTACTTTTAGCTCCTTCCATATATAGTCTTGTGTTTTTTTTTAATGCCTCAAATCTTTGGAGAATTTGACATAGAATGGTCTAATAATGGCCTTTGGCTTTGTCCGAGTTGGTGGCCTTGAAGGGGCTGAGCAATGTAGATTGAAAACTTTAATAGGAGTAAAAGACTTGCTAACAAAATAGTTCTGTGTGAATGCCTAACTGGCAGGGACTTGGGCCAAAGCATCTCAGAGCCAACAGGCACGCTGGTACTCAGCACAGATGGCCACAGGTCAAGGGTCCTCAACATTCAGGCATTGCAGCCCTAAGGACTTAAAGAAGATAGCATGGTTTTATATTGAAGTTCTTTCTGTTTTCCTTTTGGATTTAGTTAGAGAACAGAAGGTGAAGAAGTTAGAATTATAAAGAAGGGGCTTAATTTAAAATGTCCTTTCAACTGAAAGCTTATCATTTATAATTTTGATGTGATATATTTGAGCCCCTTTTCTCATAGGTTCATAAGACAAGTCTGGAAAGACAAGTCATCATCAAAGAACACTTGGTTCTCTGGAAGAGAATTCAAGTTTAATTTCAGTATCTACATTGTGGTACTAACTGTCCAAAACTCAATTCTAGTGCATTTGTCATCGTCTTCTGTCCCATGAGGGCACCAGGCATGCATGTGCTGCACATATAAACCTGTAGGAAAAAACACTGATACACATAAAATGAAATGATTTTTAAAGAATAAAGAGTTAGTGATACTGAGCCCTGTCACCCATTACTGTTGACAAAGCTTATATATAACTAACACCACATTGTCTTCAATGTTTTAACATTATGAAAAATTTGGAAAATGTCTGCAGATTCCATCATGTAATGAGGAAGAAGGTCAGTGCTGCATATAGAAGACAATTCTTTTTATAACTTATGAGACATGAGCACACATAGCTGTGAAAATGTGTATTCATCTGACACAGCTTTCATTTTTTTTATATACTTGCTGACTATAGAGCTCTTTCATTTCCCCTCCCTCTAGTTTTCCGTGCTATTATCCACTTTTAGATAATATCAGCTTCAAGGGACCCTGGCAGTGCAGCCATTATAAAGGCAGAATCTCAAAATGAAAGCCTACTTTAACAGCCCATGCAGTCGCTTTCAATCCCTACTAGTGCTTAACTCCATTTGGAACTTCTAAATTGAACAATGACAAAGTTTGTGAAATAGATACTTGAGTGGAAGACACTGTAAAAGGAAGAACTAAAGACATGGTAGAATACATTAAACAGGACCATCAATTCCTTTAGTACCACATTCTGTTTAATCAGGGGCTGGAGAGAAAATTGATCTTTCCCTTAAACTTTCTAGCATGTTTTAGAAGAACTTATCTATTGTAGGCTCAGACTAGAAAAGGGCCTGCTCCTGTTTGAGAGCTAAAACATGCTCTTGACCACTTAGAGATGCATTTGTTTTTCTAAGTTTAGCACAGTACCAGGGACTCTGCAGGAGAGGATTATGGTTCTAAGGGAACAAATCTGTTTTCCATTTATGCCCTTTTTATTATCATATGCTGCTTGTGATCTTCAGTACTGCACTTGCAGCCTAGAGTGGTGTCCACTACTGCTTTTATTGTGTTCAGTTCCAAGTGACCATTAGGTAATATTCGGGGACAAATGAAGGACAAGATTGAGTTTATATTTTATATAGATAGCACTAGTATTCATCTTGAAGGCATATATTTTCCAAAGATAATTTCAATGAGGTGCTATGTTGACTTGAGTTTATTTAATTATGGCAAAGAAGACACTTTTGATGACAGGATAGGAGCTGCAGAGCTATGTGACAGTATGAGGTTCAGATTGAGACAGCAGTCAAGTAAAAATGAAAGATGAAGAAAAGATAGAAGAGCTGAAATATTAAAGACAGGCGCATTAATATGATTTGAAGCGAGAAATAAATATCTCATATCTAATTGGGAATAGAGTTTAGAGACTGCAGGATTCTTTCCAAGCATTTCTCAAAACAGTTTACTGCTTGTGTTTGGAAATTAGAAAGAATGTATTTATGTATCTATCAGTATATAAGTATGTGTACAGGTGAGTGCTGGTGTCTGAAGAATCCAGAAGAGGGCTCTGTATTCTCTGGAGCTGGAGATATACCTGATATGGGTCCTTCGACTTGGAAAATCTTTATATACACTTAACTGATAAGCAATCTCTGTAGCTGTGAAGATTTTTTTTTTAAATAATTTATATGTTGAGCTACAATTTCATTGAGCTGATAACTACTAATGATCATGATTATTGAGGTAGGTCTTTTCCTGCAAGATTAGGAAACTAGTGATTGACAGGAAAAGGTGATTGTCACTTTAGGTCTTCCTGTTTACCCTGCCCAACCTCTTTAGCAAGCATGCTGTCAGCGGACATCTTTTCTTTGCTTGTTTCTCCTTCTGTTTCCATAGGTCGGTAACCTGTACCATGGTCTTTTGTTTCTCTTTTTTCCTTTTATTCTCTGCATTTTTTCCCACCTGTATTTATATTACCTACCTCATCTCTTGGCATCATCTCTGACACCTAATGGAACTAGGATCAATAAGTAAGCTATGATGTGTAGCAATTGTTTCAGTTTTAATGGAGAAGTTGCTCATTGATTATCCTCATAGACATTTACTGAACATTTTCTTTGTAGCAAAGGGGATTGCCTTGATACTGAAAACACAAGGATGAATAATATACATTTTAAAATGATTTTTTGAGATTATAATATAATTACATTATTCCCCCTTCCCTCCTCCCACCCTCCTTCACCCTCTCCTTGCTCTCTTTCAAATTCATGGCCTTTTTTCTTTGATTGTGTGTGTGTGTGTGTGTGTGTGTGTGTGTGTATGTGCATATCTTCTTAACTATACAACTACAACTTGCCACTTTGTATAATCTATCTATATTTATATCTATATCTACTATATCTATATCTATATCTATCTATATATACACAAATATGCATAGGTATATGCATATATATATATATATATATATATATATATATATATACTGGATGACCCATTTAATATTAGGTAGCCAATTGGTGTGCTTTTCTCTGGGGAAGGCAATTTCTTCTACTATCATCATTTCTTAGTTCCCTGAAGTTCCTTGTCTAGGTTTGAGGACACCTGAATTTTTTCCTTCTGGATTATCATGTCTACTGCTGTTGTCTTTGTGTAGGTCATGTTTCTGTCAGACATGTTGCTGAGGATTCATGAGTAGAGATTCTTTGAAATTTCTAGGAGACATAATCTTACAAAAAGTTCCTCTTTGTTTTTTACAATTTTTCTGTCTCCTACACAAAAAGGATCCCTGAGCCTTAGGTATAGGGGTTGTATTGCAGATGTATCAGTAGGTGCTGGCTTTCACTATGCTGTGTTTTGATTGGTTGTAGTTTTCAGTAAATGCCCTATTTTTATGAGCAAAGGGGGTTTCCTTAATGAGGGGTTAAGAACTACACTTATCTCTGTACATAAGGATAAACAGAACATAACTGTGGATTATTCTAGTTTAGTAAAATATCTTTGATAGGTTCTTCTCCAAGATCTATGACTTCACTAACTTTGGATCGTTTGCTAGGTTTCCTGTACCAGGCTTTATTTTCCTCTTGTTGAGCAGATGTTAAGTCCAATTAGGGAGCTGTTGCTTACTACCAGGTTATGAGTACTGCCATTGTACCTTTTGGTACATGACATGGTGATAATTGTTGTAATTTATAAGAGTCATAGTTGTGAAAGATGATTGGTTTCTCCACTGTTTTTGAAGCTTGCATGCTATATCTAGTACCATGAAAGCTAGTTATGAGGGAAAAGGTTTTCATGTCAGGTCCAGCTTGGGTCCTCTGGTTTCTTTGTCTGATGTGCAAAGTGTCTTTAGCAATAGAGACCGACCTTCTACCTCTGGGTGGCAACTGGAAGTAACAACAGTATCCTATAATCATTTGAAGGTCCCTTGAACAATTCTGAGCAACAACTCAAAAGAAGGTTTCTCAAAACTGATGTTTTGAAAGTCTGGATGATTACAGAAACATCAGCCAACCAATAGAAATTACAAACAAAAAACCAAAAACAAAAAATGGAAAAAACCCATAAAAACAATAAAACCCCCCAACCCTTAAGTATTAGTAGGTGTTATATATTAGTGAATAATGTAAACAGAGATGGCCTTTCTTAAGTGATACATCTTGTCTCTTGATTAATGGGAGATAGGATATTTATATAAAAGTACAGATGCAAAGGAATAAAGCATATTAAGTAAATAATTAAGTTGGATTGTTTGGACTAGAGTACATATATAAAGTTATGGCAATAGGTAGATTAAACGACCAATAACTAGTAAGAGTCCAAGTTATAAATGGCCTAGAACTCTAGCTGAAAGATTCAGCCATCTCCTGAAAGTCAAGGACAAGCAATGTAGGTCACTAATGGGATAGGACTAGGTTTGCATACAAAACTATGTCATTGGTTGGAGAAAATAAAGTTCATTTAAAAAATAAGAGTGTTTTTTTAAATCACATAACCACACTATAGGTTGAAAAAGAGAAACTGAACATTTACAATAACTGTCAGAGAAGGTGAAATGGTTGCTTTCTTATATAAGTAGAGTGAAATCTTGGAAAAACAATAACTTTGATGGAAAACTCAAGGGATGAATTTGGGGATATGTTTACATTATTTGGCATGTGTTTTACATGTGCTTTCTCTGTGTAGTAGGTAGAGGGCGGATAGCAGAAGGCAAAGAAGGTGGCATTGAACAATCAGGAAGGAGAGCAGAGACTTATTGTAGCTCTGGCAGAAAATGGAAGGACACTTGAAATCATTATAATAATTGCGAGACACATTAAAAGTGCAGATGAGGCTAGCGACCACTGATTTACATTAGGAACTGTCTGTGCATATGGGCTGCATTTTATAGTAACATTATCCTTGATCTTGATTTAGAGAAGCTAACAGTTGGACTCATTAAGGCTTTGATTTTGCCATGTGTACTCAATGAAATAAAAATATAGGAAGACATATAAAGATGCTGTCAAGAGACTGGAGGGAGTTCTGCCCACTGAAATCTAACCCAGATGTGGCAGAGGTAATGCTGGGACATGTGGATTGGGAGAACATGGGAGGGTTAGTAACTGGTAATTGTGATATGATGAAGAACAGGTGTGATGAGAAGAAGTGCCTGAGAGGCCTTGGAGACTGAGATGTGTTTGTGAAAAACTGGTTGTACAGATGTGTAATTTCATGAATGTGGGATTGTTGTGACTTTCCTTGTGTTAAATAGATAGGCCTTAAGATCACTGAGATTGTGAGGTTCAAGGAAGTAGTTACTTTACTCATGGACTTCAGGGAAGGTCATTTAAAGTCTAGGATGTAAAATGCTATATAAAATCATAGAAGTCTTTATAAAACTCATCTCAGTAGTACCAAAAGTGTCGATTGATAATATATATTTTTTAGTTATATGATTTTCAGTTTCTTCCTTCTATTCTATTTTTGATGTTTGGTGATAAATACAAATTTCTTAAAATTTGAATAATACCTATGCATTTTTGTGTAGTGTATCTACATAGTAACTTGTTTTTCTAAACACATGCACATTGTGATTCTGTGTAAGAAATTTAGCAAATGGAGATATTTTGATAGGAATGAGAGGAGAACAGAAGGCAGTTTTGAGTTTTCTCTTTCAATTGGATTGAGACAATGACTTGATTTTCTTCTTTGGCTTATAGATTTGCTATAGGAAATAGGGGATACATATATATCCTCAGGAAATACAAAGGACAGTGTAAAAATGATTTTACAATTTGAACCTAGTCAGTTGCGAAGAAAATTAAAAAATAATGATGTACAGAATCTGAGTTATAGCCAACAGTAATTGAGTTAGAGAATTCCAAGTAGAAATTCCAGTGCTTCCCATTGGTTTCTTCACTACTGATGAATGCTGGCCTTGGAAAAATGGAATTAAGAGAAGGATAACATTTTCAGGCACCAGCATGGAGGCTTTCACCAAGCATCACCATTATCTCAAACTAATGGTGTCTAAAACTCCCAGTCCTCTGTCGTTAACATGTCTGCCTTTAATTCTCTGTGACTCTATCCTCTTTCCTCTTCATTATCCATAGCATGGAGTCATTCTGGTCCCTCTCCATTGTTCCACTTTACTGTATAATTCATTCAATCGGTCTATTCATTTCAACTCTGCTGACTTGCTTTTATAAATACCTGCTGAAAACTGAAAGGTAAAACAGGTGCTGTTGTTACAGTGAGAAAGAAAATTGAAATAAGGAACAATATAATGTTTGCCCTAGGACAGTCACTACACTAATTTTTTACATATTGATTCTCTATTAACAATTTTCTTTTAGAATTTATTCAGAGGTATTGTAAATATGAATAATATTTGTTTATATACATTATTTAAGTCAGAGGTGTCAAAAAGTTTCTAAGTGACACATTCAGGTATATTCATAATATATACTAGACATATTAGACATCAAGAGTCTAAGCTTTAAGTATTAATTGTCTAGTAATACAATTTGGTTCAATGATATGCTTTAAAGGATTCGTTTAATAATTTTTATTTTCAAATAAATATAATTATTTTTGAAAATCACTTGTGTTATATTGGAATTACTGGATGTGGTATAAGATACATATTAAATTTAAATTTTATTAAAGCAGGCTAATATCTAAGAATGATCTTATAATATCCTTTCACTATCTAGACATATAAGCAAGAGCAAACAGCCAAGCCAAAAAGGCCATTGAATCTAGAAAAGATGTCAAATAACTTGCAGATGATTCTGCTTATAAAAATTCTTAGTTTCCTTAAAGAATGTGTATGAATGACCATATTAACCTAATATTAAGTTCTAGATTATAAAATAACATGAAATAACACTGATATTTTTAAACCCAAACAACCAATCTACAAACAACATAAAGAAAACAGAGTTGTGATAGCATAAAAATATTTAAGAATAAACTTAACCAAGTGGTAAATAATTTATACACAAAGCATCTATTAAAGAAATACAACTAAATAAGTGGAAAAATGTAACTATATCCATTGGTAATGAACAGATTGCTATTGTCAAACTACTCAAAAAATATACAAATCAATACAATTCTTGTCAATACTCCAAACCATACTTTTTTCTTTTAATAGGAACACAATTATAAAACTTAGATGAAACTGTAAGTGATCCTACATAGTCAAACAAATCTTGAGGAAAAATAAAGTTGAAAGTATCATTCTTCCTAATTTAGATTTATATTACAAAGTTATCAGAATTAAACAGTGTGCTACAGGCATAAAATAGAAACATAGACAAAGAGAAAAGAATAGGAGTCCAGAAGTAAACCTAGATACTTATACATAATTTCTACCCAAGACACTGTGGAGAAAAAAATGGAGAAAATATGGGCTATTTAGTAAGTGGTGCTGAGAAAACTGTATGCCTTCATGTAAAAGATGACATTAAATATTTGTTTCATACCATACACATCAAAATAGTGTAAAATGAACACAAGGCTTAAAGTGAAAAACCGGAAACTATGTAAGTTTCACAAGAAACACGGGAAAAATAACCTCCTAACATTGTCCATGACACATGGCTACAACAAAAAGGAGTTCCAGTGAGGATCCAATATTGGCAGTATAGTAGAAGCCAGAGGACTCAAACCAGATCAATGATTCATTGCAATGAACATTCGCAATTAAAGCTATTTGGCAAAGGGTATACTCTCTGACACAGTACAGCTTCCATGGTGAGATGTTTTTATTTTATTTTTAATTTTGGTAGGTTTTATTTTGGTGGGGGGAGGTTTCAAAGGGATGGCATGGAAGAATGGGGAGATGAGTGAGATTGGAGTGCATGATATGAAGTCCACAAAGAATAAATAAAGGGCTAAAAATTATTTAAGTTATCATAGCCAAGACTCAAGCTATTAAGGCAATTTAAAATTAAAAATTTAAAAATGTTTCACCAAATGAGAAAACTCCTCTACCATAAAGGAAACTGTTAATAGAATGACGAGGTAAACCTATAAAATTAATATCCAATTTTATAACAAATATATAGAATAAGGCAGTGAAAATAATCTGATTATTAAACTGGCAAAGAACCAGAATAGATATTTTTCCATTTATATGAAAAATATCTTTGCATCATTGTTCATTGGAGAAATATAAGCAAAACTTGGTATAGTATATATCATTCCATAGTTGTTAGGCTGGCTAATATCAAAAAGTATAACATGTTGGTGAATACTGAAGGAAAAGGATCATTCTTAATATACACTGTTACAGAAGTGTGGATTTGTAGCATTTTAACAGAAAATAATATGGGGAAGTTTTGAAGAAAGTAAGTATGAACTACTGTCTAATCCAGCCACCCGTCTTTAATCATATGATCAAGTGAAATGGCGTCTTTAGTTTGTGAAGATCTCTGAATGTCTATGTTCATTGCAGCCTTAGTCACAGAAGCCAAAAGATAAGAACAATCTGTGTCCACCAATCTACAAATATATAAGGAAGTGGTGTCTGTATCTAGAGTGGGGTGTTACACAGTTCTAAGGTGATTGGAGTGCATTTCGCACAAGGAGGAACTCCAGAAATTCTGGTCATTAAGTTGAAAGACATACATTAGATTCAGGAAGTAAAAATATTACATCAACTCTTATTATTCGCGAACTGTAAAAAATGTTTTCAAATGTATAGAGGCAAAAAGTAGAATAAAGTTCCAAGATGGATGCAGTGGTAGAAGATAAAAAAAGTTCCAGGGCTATAAGTCATCAGATATGTAAGCTACACAAACATAGATATTTAATTTTCAATGTGAGGACTATAGCTATACACACACACACACACACACACACAACACACACACACACACAGAGAGAGAGAGAGAGAGAGAGAGAGAGAGAGAGATACACACAGACTACACACAGGCATATACAGGACTGCCTATGTAAGATTATAGACATATTGATTTCTTTACTATAGTAACGCTGATACCATTTACATTTAATCTATGATAGCATGTATACCTTAAATGTAAACACTCATTTTTCTTTTTTTTATTGATATATTTTTATATACATTTCAAATGATTTCCCCTTTTCTGGGTCCCCACTCCCCGCAAGTCCCATAAGCCCTCTTCCCTCCCCCTGTTCTTCCATCCACCCCTTCCCATTTCCCTGTTCTGGAATTCCCCTATACTCTTGCACTGAGTCTTTCCAGAACCAGGGGCCACTTCTCCATTCTTTTTGGACATCATTTAATTTGTGGATTATGTCCTGGGTATTCAAAGTTTCTAGGCTAATATCCACTTATCAGTGAGTGCATACCATGATTGATCTTTTGAGACTGGGTTACCTCATTTAGTATGATGTTCTCCAGCTCCATCCATTTGTCTAAGAATTTCATGAATTCATTGTTTCTAATGGCTGAATAGTACTCCATTGTGTAAATATACCACATTTTTTGTATCCATTCCTCCGTTGAAGGACACCTAGGTTCTTTCCCAGCTTCTGGCTACTACAAATAGGGCTGCTATGAACATAGTGGAGCATGTGTCCTTATTGCATGCTGAAGAATCCTCTGGATATATGCCCAGGAGTGATTTAACAGGGTCCTCAAGAAGTGACATGCCCAGTTTTCTGAGGAACCACTATACTGATTTCCAAAGTTGGTGTGGTGACTCACATCAGGAGGCAGAGGCAGAGGCAGAAGAATCGTGAATTTGAGGCAAGTTGGATTATGGAGTAAGACGCAGCTTTAAGATACCCCACATTACAGATGTTAGTTTACAAAACCTACTATATTCTGGGCTCTTAACTTGGCATGATGTATAAATGTATAGATCTATGACCATTTTAATAGCTTAAAATTTGAGAAAAGTCAGGTAAAATTTATTAGTTGCTATTTATATACAGTAATCTTTTAAAAATTTATTTGTTCACTTCTTATTCTTAGGGGTAGGGCAAGGGGCAAGGAGACACGGGTCAGAGGACACCATGCAAGAGTCAGTCCATATGGTTACCAGGAATCAAATTTTGACAGGCTTGGTAGCAGATACCATCACCTACTGAGCATTCTCTCCAGCCTGAAATCTTTTCTTTGGTGTAAAGGAGGAATATATGTCTCTGTATTAAGCCTTAGCTACTGCTGGAGAGTATTTTTGAGTGTAGGCAGCACGTTACAATTTTAGTGTGTCATTTCTGATGTGTGCTTTTATAGTGCCCCCTCCTTTAGTCTTACTACATCTATAAACCTTAACTTTAAAAGTCATGATGGTTGATAATGTTCAGATAATGGAATGTTCCAGAATTATTAACCGAAAAGTTGGTCTTTATCTTTGTGTCTGTTACAGTTTGGATCTTGAATATTTATGATATTCATCTGTTAAATGCTTGATTGCCCAGCCTGTGGGACCGTTGGGAGGTTGGGAGGTGGTGGGATACTTCTGAGGTAAGGCTAGGGAGTATGGAAGGGAGGTTATCATGTTGTACCTTGAGGAATATGTCCAGATCTTGTTGTTCTCTGTCTGTCTGTCTGTCTGTCTCTCTGTCTGTCTGTCTGTCTGTCTGTCTGTCTGTCTGTCTCTGCTTTCAGAGCGTTCAGCCATTTTGCTTGTAATTTGTCCCACTGTGTGTGGCCAAAGGGCCCAGTGCGTTGACCCAACAAAGCATGGATCTAAGACTTCTTATAAGTTGTTTTTTTTTTTCAGGTATTTCAAGAAAGAAAGGGAAGCAAACACATTTTCCGAATCAGTATTTTCCTTTTGACTGTGTCCTATAGCACATTATCACTTTCCAGGTTTTACTTTTGTGATTTTTGAGTTTTGCTTACTATTGCCTTTCTAAAATAGAATGTATTGGTTTATTAACTAGGATGTTCTCATCCCTCACTTATTTTAGTTTCTTCAAAACGATAATGATGTTTACTGAGCATTTTAAAGGTTGGAATCCTCTTACTGAATTTACATGATTATTAAGAATCACTTGCAACAATCTGTTCCTCTATATGCAGTATGTTTGCAAGATTAGTACAGTTTCTTGATTCTGTACCAGAGTCATCTTCTCTTTTTCTTTCTCTCTTTTTTTCTTTGACTTTTATGCAAATGAGCTGGATGGCCAGTTTATTAGAAATTTGTACTGCAAGCAATTTTAAGGGATGTATTTATTTTCATATTAAATATGGCTGAATAGGTAGTATGCTTTTTTTAGTTCAGTTGACTTTCAAGACCTCTTTCAGAAGGGCAATGTGAAAGCCCTTTCTTTTCACCAGGACTTTATGATAGATTATATGCAAACTGTTCTGTTTTAGGTCATCTGTAAAACGCATTAACGAAAACACAACTTGACACCTTCTGTGACAAGATGTTCTGCCTTAATTAGTATGTTCAGGTCCAAAAACTCATTGTATACCAAGCCAACTCAATTTTCCAATTTATCTGGACCTGGGAACACAGTTTCTTTATTTTATTTTATTTTTTTTTCTTGGCATTCAGCAACCCTTCGGGGGGAGGGGGGAGCAGAGGGAGTGTAGCTTCTTTCTGGTGGGAATTGGAGGACACCTTTACTTTCCAGTGATAGCATTTATTAAATCTAGACATTTCTTTAATCAGAATTCTTCCCTCCCCAAGGAATACAATGATATTTTCCTTCTAATACTTACAGGTGGAGGTAGTCTGTTACTTTGTGTTCAAATTTTAACTGAAAAAATTTCAACAGATATAATGTCTCCTGTATAAATATATAATAGAAAGCAAGAAAATCTTATTTGATAAATCTAATATGCCTATGAGAACATTAGTGTATAAAGGTATACATAAATATTTAGAGCTGAACACTGTCTAACTAGATTGGATAAGAGCAATAAATTGAGAAATCAAAAGGTACCTTGAGTTAGGTCTTAATTATGGAAAACTGATATGGAAGTAAATGCCACTTGGCTTCTATAGATTTCTGTTTGCCTTGACTCTTTCTGTTTGGTGTTAGGAATGTCTTTCTTCTTCTTGATACAGGCAGCAACTTGTATATCAGAATTTTCCTTCTTTTATGAAAAGGTAGGAGGGTCAGAGCTTCCTTTTGTATTTTTTCTTTTCAAGTTCCTCTAACTTAGTATAGCCAATAAGCCAAGGTAGCATATTTTGATCCCCTCAATGGAAAAAAGAGTTAGAAAATTGGTCTGATTATTTGAAAAGTAGAATAACATTGACATTTGGAGAACATTGTTTCATCAGTAACTGCAAGAGGAGATAGAACATCAGGAGGCAGCTTATACCTTTGAAATGTTAGTTTCCACCAAGCAGCCAACTAATAATTACTGTTATTCAAGTATTAGTCACATAATGACCAAAAGTAGACTAACAAAATTGAGTATGTGTAATATTCCTTCCTAGGAAAGTATGTATCACAAGTTTGGGGCTTCACAGAAGAGCATTAACAAACTCCAAATTAAGACCATTAGTAATAGGATGCAGTCAATTATCTTCTTAGTTTGCCTGAAATGTAGAATAATTTCTATAACCATGTTATCTTGAGAATGATATGTCAGAAACAGACTGGCATATTTAGAGCTTTAAACAACTCCTAATTTATTTTTGGTCAGCTAGAGGATACAAGGGGATTGCTTGCTTGGCATGAACTCCAACCATATATTTGGAGCATAATGAGAAAAGCAGAATTTAGTGAACAAAAATAAAGATAATACAGATAGGTGGGAAGAATGAAACATTAAGAGGAAGCTATTTCTGATACAGAATTGAGCATCTTTGACTCTGTCCACAGGAATCCTGGCTAGACACTAGTATATTAGTAAGTTATGCTACATATAGGACAAATACATTGTGGCTTTCCACTATGTCAGAATTTATTGAGTTCAGAAATTTTCTGAGGTTTAGCCATTTCAGTCATAGAAATTTGTCTTATAACCTCCCATACCATGGTAGCCTTATATGAATTAATGCAGGTTCTTTTATTCCAATTTGAAATGCTAATATTAAGTCTCATATCACACACTGTACAGCACGCAATAAATCTCTATCAATCTATCTATCTATTCTTTTATCTATCATCTATCTATCCACCATTTATATATATATATATTCACCTGCCTATGTATCATATCTCTATCTCTATCTATCTATCTATCTATCTATCTATCTATCTATCTATCTATCTATCTATGTATCATTGTCATCATCATCATTATAATCTATCTGCATGTGTATGGATTGAATGATTACAAATTAAAGAGGCTGCAAATGATTTCAGGTTTCCGAAGTGGCCTGGAAAAGAGTCTGTGTTGCTAAGACAACGAACCAGAGAAGTTTTCAGAGGGAGCTGATTCTGGAACTGCTGAAGTTAGGTTTGAGAATGAACCTGAGATTTCAATGGCAAGGAAAAGTTGAAGCAGGTCCGGAGCAGTATGCTAGTTCTGGGTCCAAATGGGCAAAGTATTGCATGGGCAGGCACAGGAGGAGATCAAGAAGTTCAAAAAGATCAAGATGAACAATAAGGGATCCAGTCTAGCTGATGCTCCAGGAACAGTCTGAGAACCCTTTGTTTATAGGTTATTGATCCCAGTAATAGGTGTCTATTAATTTTTGAGGTACATGTGAGAGAGATCACCATTTTCTTGGTCTTCCATGGCCAGTAAGTTCCTTCTATCCCTGTTACAATTTTAATGAGTCTTGGTATCTCAATTTATCACTTACCAACATATAAGATAACCTCATTTTTACTCCCAGAAAAAAGCCATTTATGTGCTTGGATGCCTGATGCCTGACAGATGGTCCTGAATTTGCTCAATGACCATAGTCATCCTCCCTCAAAAAGGAGTCAAAAGGTGCTCATGAAATAGCATCTACCAGAGCATTGTACATATGCGGTAAGTTTGAGTAGGGCATAATCTGGTATCAACCTTTTCCTACCATCTCATATTAATATGTTTTAAGATAATGTCCAAACGTCTAAATATCAAGTAACAGAACTATAATTAGGATATAAATCTGAGGAAGATAGCCTGTGTGAGGTAGTCTGTATCTTTGAATTATTTTAATCAAGAAAATTCTCACTTTGAAAATCTTTCTAATCATCCCCATATGTATTTGAACTGAATTCTCAGCCTTCCTGGTAATGAGAGTACACTCATTACCAGGACAAATATGATGTAATTTCTCCAATGTACAAATACTCATATGAGACATAGAATTTTAAGAAAGAACAGCATGGAAATACTGCTTAGTGTAGGACAATGGAACCAGAAACTTTTTAAAGCATCAGATATAAGTGTCACAGTCAGGTAGGGATTAACCAGTAACTGGGCTGCACAGTGTTTTGGGGAATTGTTACTACTTTTAGGATTTTCTAGCCCTTAGAATGATGTTTGCACTACATTGAAGTACATACATACTTATATAATACATACATACATACATACATACTTACATATATGTATATATACACAGGCGCATACATTGAACTGTTGATTAAAGCAAATGTACATTTTTTCATTGTTCTATCAGTAAACTCCATGTGGTGGAATAGTAGACCTTGAAGAAACTGGGTCCATTGTCTTGAACAAATTACATTGAATAAAACCTGGTGGTCTGTAGCAAAAAGTGGCAAATTATAGTAACAGGAGTAATGGACTCATATGAAGGGCATAAGGGATGTTAGGTGCGTAAGTGATGCCTTACTCTACTAGAAATAGGTCCAGGTTTAAAACTGAGACTCTCAATACAGATGTATTATTTAAACTATAAAGGCAGGGGTTTTCTTTAACCGTCTGTATTAGTGACTTCTATTGCAGAGGATGGTGGCTATGTCAGATGCAAATTACTGGCTGGGGTCTCAGTACCCATTTGATGATCATAGTGTGCACTGGGAAGATACAAATGAAGAAGAATAAGCAGAAATCCTGAGCTCAGCTAGACTTCATCTGTAAGTTGAAGAATCCTCTCCTTCCCTGTCTGATGAAACTGTTCTCCACTTCACTGAGAATCCTGTGACAACCTGGCAGGAGAGAGCAACTTTGCAAGAAGAAGCAATTTCTCCTAATGTGCTATACAACCACACTTCATTGCTTCCAGATTTTAGCATGCCCCAAGGAATCAATTACAGAGTCTGGGAAATGGCTGATACGACAGCAGAGAGACAAGAGTTTGCAAAGAAAATTTTTTCACCAGTCTGTATTATCAAAAATCTGGAAAAAAATAGAGAGAGACTCTTTAAAAGGATGTTCTATCTTCCCTAGATCAAGAAAAGGAAAACATTGTTTGGAGCTGGGGTTAGCTCATCTGTCCAAGTGCCATCACCAGGGATTTTATACTCACTCCACTTAGTTGTTTGGAGATCTGAGAGTGTGACTGTGTCCAAGACCTAATTGAGGTTTATATCAAATGATGTTGGGTACCACTTATTTTTTACTTATTACAAGGGAAGAAATTTGACTGAGGAGAAACACAAAACATCATAATGAACTAATGAAAAAAGGTCCATTCAAAATTTTTTCCTGTGTTCTTTGTTTTTAGCTAGCGCCCAGGTGGCCAGCTCCCACAAGCACCCCTAAGGTTTCATATGTGATGATACCAGAGAGAGCATCTTGAGAAGGGTCTTAGTATAATAGGGAAACGGGGAGTTTCTAGTTCAGTTTTAGCCAGGGTGAAAACTGTCAGTTAGGAGATTTTGTGTGTGTGTGTGTGTGTGTGTGTGTGTGTGTGTGTGAGAGAGAGAGAGAGAGAGAGAGAGAGAGAGAGAGAGAAAGAGAGAGAGAGTTTCTGTTAGACTCTTAATTTGAGAGAGGGGCCTCACCACCAAAGACTCTTTCCTCTGAGAGTTGATCTTAGCTTTTCTCTGTGTTTGGATGTAAGTGGGTATCTCAGCCTCATTCTTGAGTTTTGAGGTCCTTAAGAAGGGTGGCTGCTTATGGATAGTTGCTTCTTAGATTTTCATTTTCAAAAAGGAAAAGTGTAACTGGCAGACTCAAGGCATGTTGAAGTCACCTCTATGATTTGACTTTCAAAAAACTATTTTATTTTAAATCATGTATTATGCATAGGGGGGGCATTTGTTCCTGAGTGCAGCTGCCTTTGGAGGCTAGAAGAGGGTGTTTGAGCCCTTGGAGCTGAAGTTACAGGCGGTTATGAGCTGGGAAACAAACTGGTCTTCTGTTTAGGTACATATTTCCTTTGTGGCTTACTGCTTTGAAGACTATGCTTATCACAACATTGCTAGACTCCCAGTTGTGCCTCCTTGGCTCCAAGGGAATGTAGAACATTGCTAAAATCTCACTTCCTTTCATCTCCCCTAGGAACCAGCTGCAGACATCACCTAGGTATTAGCAGGCCTGTCTCCTTTGATTCTCATCCTTTAGGGATTATTGGCCTGTTGTTTCGCATATTTTCTCTTCCAGTTTAACCAATTCAGACTGGAGGACAAATGGAGAATTCTTAACCTATCATAGATAGGAGAAAAACCATCTTTTTTAGGCACTAAAGGTTGAGAGTCAGATTCATATAAATTTGGAGGCCACAGCTTTAGAGTTTTGAGTTTATTGTTTAATCAGGAGATATTCAATAATAATAAAAAAGGAATAGTCATCAGTGCCTTGGTCTTTTTATTTATAATACAAAATAGTGACAGCTTCCTTATAAGCTTTTTGTATTTCAGGAGAGCTGTCAATGAACAGAGGCTCTAGCTTTAAGCTTAAATCCTATTTATTATTTTTTTATTATTTTTATTTTATGTTCATGTTCACGGTGGCTGCATGGACATAGGCAGAGTATCCTCCCGCCCCACTGTCATTCCTCAATATGAAGAGAGTAACAAACTTCGATTGTAGATACTGCTATAAAATAAAAAGAATGCAGCTAATTGGTACAACCACTCTGGAAATCAGTCTGGCGGTTCCTCAGAAAACTGGGCATGTCACTTCCGAAAGATCCTGCTATACCACTCCTGGGCATATACCCAGAGGATTCCCCACCATGTAATAAGGATACATGCTCTACTATGTTCATAGCAGCCCTATTTATAATAGCCTGAACCTGGAAAGAACCCAGGTATCCCTCAACAGAAGAATGGATGCAAAAAATATGGTATATATACACAATGGAGTACTATTCAGCCATTAGAAACAATGAATTCATGAAATTCTTAGGCAAATGGATGGAGCTGGAGAACATCATACTAAGTGAGGTAACCCAGTCTCAAAAGATCAATCATGGTATGTATTCACTAATAAGTGGATAATAACCTAGAAACTTGGAATACCCAAGACATAATCCACATATTAAATGAAGTACAAGAAGAACGGAGGAGTGGACCCTGGTTCTAGAAAGACTCAGTGTAGCAATATAAGGCAAAATCATAACAGGGAAGTGGGAAGGGGTAGGTGGGAGAACAGGGGGAGGGAAAGGGGCTTATGTGACTTTCGGGGAGTAGGCGACCAGAAAAGGGGAAATCATTTGAAATGTAGATAAAAAAATATTTTGAATAAAAAAAAGAATGCAGCTTAGTTATATATTGTTTGAGTTTAGAAATAGAACTGGATATTTAACAATTTTCATTGTTATGTCTCTCTGTGGTTTAGCTGACCTAAATAAAAATATAACGTAGTTAACAAAATTACGCCTCATTGAACACTGTGAAATGATGTTGCTTCAAGTGAAGGAATGACTAGTTTCAAATTTCTTTAAGAGCTTTAAAGTGAAAAGGTCTGAAAGACTAAATAATAAATAAATAAATAAATAAATGAATAAATAACGCTTGTTTCTTTCCTTGCCTTTTCTGCTTGTCAATGAATTCATGCACACCCATGCAAGCTTATGTGTGTGTGTTGTGAATATATGTGTGTATTCATATTTGCAAATGTGTAGGCACATGCATGGACAGTGGAATGGTGGATACATGAGGGTGCATATTCACGGGACATTTAAGGTCAATGTCAAAAATCATCCTCTATTTCCCTGTCACCTCATTCAATGAGAGGTGGTCACTCATTCGAACTCAGAAATCTGCTCTGCAGATTCCCTGTCTCTGCCCATCTAGGTCTGGAATAATGGATATGCCACAAAGGCCACCCAGCATTTTATCTAGGTTGTGAGAAACTACTCTTAGGGGGGTTACACTTGGGGTCAAGTGCTTTAACCACTGAGCTGTCTTCTCGGCTTTCTTTGCATTTATTTAGTTTTTTTTTTTGTTTTGTTTTGTTTTTTTGAGAATACTGGACATTTGACCAAGCACCTCACTCATGCTACTTGGGCACCCTGCCACTGAGCCACAGACCCAGCTCTGTGATATTCATTTCTAATTATATAAACGCAGCTAGCATAGTAATAGATGTCTATAAATATGACTTGTCTTTTTCTCTTAAGCTTTTAAGTTAAAATTTCCCAAAAAGCTATGGTAACATCGTGCAGGGGAAAAATACATATACCTAAATATGATGTGCATCACCATTTTCCTAACATTTTTGATGGAAATAAATTTTTCTATTTTTGAATTCTAAAAAATGAAAAAAAAAATCAAATTAGAAGTATACCATCTTCCATTCCTTTCTTCCTTCCAGTACCTTTTGTGTCCTGAGCACTCCTGATTCCTCTCAAATCCCTGGTCTCTTGCTTTTTCTTTTTAAAAAAAACTGTTTTATACAGAGAGGTACATACCTAAATATAGAAACACAAACTCTCCAGTCAGTTTCGTGTTACCTGTGTGTGTATGGTTTCAATGCTGACTACTTGATACTGGATAACCAATCAGGGGGGCTCTCTGGAAGACTCTACAGTACGGATAATTTGTGTGACTTTTGTTTAATGTGATCAGAGTTGGTCAGCAGCTTTGGATCACTTTCCTATTTTCTGCTTTCTCAGCCGTAAAATTAGAATGGCAACAGTGACTGATACTAAGCAGATAGTGATAATGACTGCCAAGCCATCTTGCTAACATAAAACAATAAAATATTATACAGGCAAGACTACCAGCATCCTTTATTTGAGAAAGCACTTAGCATCCTCTCAACTGTAGGAATTGAGAAATAAATGCATTAGCAATTAAATGCTGGCTTAATGTGAGAGCAAGTCCCCGTAGTTGAAGTTTTCTTAGCTGCATTTCAGCAAATGCTGAGCTCCTGTTCTGCTGCCTGTATTAGAGAACGCTTTTCTGTTACTACACCCAGTGATCACATAACATCTTTCATGAGAAATGTAGTTCTTCTATTTTTTTCTTTAAGTGTGCAATTGCCTATTTCCCACCAAGGAAATGTTCTTTTAATTTCATTCTTTGACTCTATGTGATGGATGACTCAGAAATGCTTTAGTGTACTTGGTAGCACACATAAAGTCAGAAGCATTTTATTTTTCACCACTTATCCTGAATGTATATGTGATGGGATCCTTCTGTTTCCTATAAGCTGAGAAACAGCGTGACGCTGCTCGCCATGAAATGATGACAGGTGAGCTACCGCCAGCCTCTTTGTGCAAGGCGTTGGCTGTTCCCCTCCAGAGTTACTCCGAGTAGTAGAAGAAAATATGATCAGACAGAAGGAAAGCTTCTTGGTCCTGAAGATCAACACACACACTAGCGTGTAACTTGAGTGCCTACTTTAAAATAGGCTGCTAGTTTGTCTTTCCCTTCTGGATCTTGGGAATAGTGTGCAGTGGGAATTTGGTTTTTGTGTTGCGTGTCTGTGATGGCAATAATTCCCATTAGCGTGATTCATTTGATGCATGGTCAACAGTTGGTTTTCAAGACATGAGGCACCGTATAAATGAACAGAAAGTGACTGTGTGATGCAGGCTACACAGATATACAAGTTGAGCTTACAATATCTTTGCATTTGTGATTAAAAAACTCCACAAGCCTCTCCAGTATAGGCAGACAGATCAACTCCATTCAAGGATGTAACACAAATACGTTCTAAATTCATGGTTTTCCCCTAAATGATAGACAAGTAGAGAATTGGCCAATTAAACTGTTTTGTTTTTAGTTGTGCTGATGACTGCCCCAACCCTTGCCCTCTTTAAAGAATCTTTCACAGGCTCTGGGTTTATATTGTTATCTCAGGGCATAAAATTGTAGCTAAAAGGAAAAAGGGTAAGAAAAAATTCTGTACATTAGACCCTAAAGAGATTCAAGTTTAATCCCAGACTCCTAATAAAATCTGTAACAGAAAAATTCAACTCTATCATAAATTTCTTATAGAATTCATCATCCAAATGTGTTTTTTTTTCTTCTGATTTTGCTTTATGCCATTGCAGAATGTCTTGGTTCAGAGAGAAAGTGTGCCCGCTGTAATAGATTTACAGCACAGTAATGTGAATAAATGTTCTAGTGATGTCCGTTATTTTTGATTTTAGATTTATGCATTCGCTCCAACATTTTAAAAGTAATTTCCCCTCCCCTAGGAGAGTTATGATCATTGCTAAGCCATTGTAGACATCTAGAGACAGTGATGAACTCCTGTAATGAACAGCAAGGGGCCCCAGTTGCCAGAAGAAATACTCCTTTTTTTTTTTCTGTGAAAACATTATATAGTTACAGGCTAGAGCCAAATCTTTAGCTTTTCCAGTCTCCATGTTGCTACTGAGATAAAGTAGAAAGAGGGCATGATGAATCTGTTTCTAATAAACAAAAGGGTGCTGTGTCTGTTTCTAATAAATGCAATTTTAGAATAAAGCAAGAGCCAAATTCAGTGCCAACTGAAATTATAATTATGACGAAACCTCTTTTGAGGGGAGATGGAATGGATCGTTTACAAGCTAGCGTGGACACATTAAAGTGAAAAAAAAATCTGTCCAAATTCTACTACAGGGATTTGAACTCTTCAAACATTCACGATTGATTTGCAAGCTGGCAGCTTTGAACTCAAAGGCGTGCTACCTTTCAGGTGTAAGTTGTAAATGGAAATTGCAGTTTGAGAAATAAACAGAGTGTTTATAGTAAACAGGTGGCTTCTGTTCAAAAGAAAATTGCTGGGGACTCTTTTATGACCACGCTGATGCTATGACATATTAAGTGGGGTTTGTCACTTTTCCATCTGGTCTAAACAACTGCTGGAGGCGGGACCCATTTAGAAAGTGGCACACACCGTCCAGATGCTTCTCCATGTCTCATAAATAAAAGGGCAAATCATGGCTTCCTTCTGCTTTATTAAGTCCGATTTATGAGGATTGGGTCATTGTTCTCTTAGGTAGTTGTCCACGGAGTATGGTTTTTAAGAAGACTTGTTACCTGATATGATCCCTTTAAGGACTTATAGTGCTAATAGAAAAATTATGAAGTTTATAATTGTTTGATTATACTTTAACTGAAGGGTTGTGTGTGATAAAAAGCACTTCTTAGTGAATTGTAATGCCTATTTGTCTCAGAGGAAGCTCCACTGATTTGGTCTAATCTCCCCTTGGACACACTAATCCTAGAGATATTATCTCTAAAAGATGTCTTGGTAGAACGCTCTGTTCTCTCACACATCATTTGATTCATTTACTTATTAGTGTGTTTCTTGTGCGATTCACAGATGAAAGATGACATTAAAGGCAAGGTATGCTTGCTAGCTGTAATGTGTTTTTCTCAGTAGGATATCTGATGCTTTATCATATGAGAGAGGGGTGGAAATAAAACCAACAAAGGCAGCATAGTCCTCACCATAGTTATAAAACTATTAAATTCAACTCACAAGAATTTGCAGATCCTGACGGCATTCTGCATTGAATCAAATGTCCCATTATAATAAGTTTGGCAGTAGTAAAGTTGCTTTTCCTGCTTTGAGTCTGGATTACATTCAACTCATTGTATGGGATAAATGACATTTAGTACACGTGATTTGTCTGTGGATTAATGTTAGGAAATTTTGACTTTCCTTGGCAGAATATTCTCAACTGTCATGATGTCACTAGCTGATAAAATGCATAAGACCACCAAGTCTAATCATGTCTGTAGGTTTCCAATGTGCTTTATAGCTAAATAATTCCTGTCCCTGTGTACTTTCGATGATCGCCATACAGAGCAGGCAAGGAGAGATACATCTGTCAGCAAAAAGGGACCCTTGAAGCACACAGCTCTCTAACTTGCTGAGAAATTAGTGTAAGCAATTTTTGAGTACTTTTTCAAGGTCAAGTGTGAGTCTTTTCCCCCTATTCCCAACATACACAACTGTCAAAACACAATTTAGGAAAGCATGTTTTTGTGAGAAGAAATGTGTTTTCAACTCTTTGTAGACTTGTCTATCTGTATAGTTTATTATCAAACTAATTAAACTAGTCTATTCAACTCAATGGAGCAGAGCAAAAAATATTTCCATGTAGTTATAATGTGTTGAATTCTTTATTTTGAATTTGAAAGATCATAGAAAGTAAGATGAAAATAAGCACAAAGAAATAAAAATACCTGATTTTTCAGCACATACTTTTTTAAACAAAACTGAAAAGATGTTTTTTCACAGTTTGTATGCTTGTGTGTATGTGTGTGTGTGTGTGTGTGTGCATGTGTGTGTGTGTATGTGTGTGTGTGTATGTGTGTATGTGATAAACTTTGCTTCAAGGTCTCAGAACTGAAATTGTTTAAATACTAGGATTAAGTCACATGTCATAGAATTAGCTTTTCCTATGTTGGATAGTTGCATGCTATTTGTTCCAGTAACACACAGATTTCTAAATATGCCTTAAGTATATAAATATTCCCATTCACACAGAACTACATTTATGTTTTATAGTAATATAGCAAGTTTTGAGCAATTATTAAAAATATTATGTTTGTTTCTTTCTTTTGAGAATATTTATAGATTATTTATTTTCTATTTTAGACTGATAGTTGTGAAATGTTCAAGAAGAGATCAGAATTAAACAACTGTCAACACACAAGATATGGGTTTGGCTTCCTGGATATGATTTTATGTTTTAACAAAATGATAGGTTTGTGCTGAGAGATAGAGAGGCATTCTATTGTGAAATTCAATTTGCAGGGATTTATGTCAGCTTGGTGGAAAGGAGAACAATTAGTGTGGCACTGCCAGTACTTTTCAAGAGGATATATAATGACTTTAGCCTAACAGGATGCAAGAAAGCATTGCATTTCCACATAGAGAAATCGGAGTTATATATTAGATAAAACCAACATATCACCATAGTGATAATAGGTCACAGCAACAATCACTTTTTATAAAGAATCATATCAAAGGAGTGACAAGAGCAAATATATCAGATCTTATGGTGAGGTTTTGATTGAGGGACCATGATTCAAGAATCTAATTCATCCTAATGTGGCTACTGTTGTAGGATTTCCTAGCCAGATGTATAAGGAGCTTGATGCTTTCTTAGGATCAAACGTCAAGGAAGATACTGTTCTGATTGCTAACTCCAGTATCCTGACTTCTACCCATCATACTATATTAAAAGCTGGGCCTGTAAAGAAGGATGATTTCTTTGATTTTATGAGTTTCATCCTTTTGTTTATAGAAGCAGTGAGGGACATTTCCCTTTATACTTAATTTTGTGTCAGGGTAGACTTTTAAAAGTATAAAGTGCAAACACTTTGGAGTCCGTAAAATGTGCATGAATAAGGAAGAATCTACTTATTCATATAAATTAGATTGGAAATTTATATTCCATAGATGTGTTATTCAGTCAGATAAGTCAAAGAGAAACCATTCAAATACGTTTCAATTTGGTAGCAAATTGAAGACAAATTCAGTAAGGAAGAACAGAGAAGAGCATGCGTGTGTGCTTTTCGTCACCTGTAGACTGTCTGAGATGACTGACCTATAAGGAGGGGTGTGGTTTATTTTGCTCCGTGATTTCAGAAATTGCAGGCTATGATTTCTTGTATTTCATTGCTTCTTGGCCTGTGAGAAAGCAGTGCACCAATGCACATGGAAAAGCTGATCACCTCCTGGCAGCAGGAAGTAAAAATAGTGCAAAAGCAAAATTATCATTCCACTTATACCCTTCATTAGCCTTTCCCACACATCTGGAAGAATTCCAAATAAGCTTTACCTCAGAAAGGTGTATGTTGCACCCAGTAATGCCATGGACAGGGTCCAAGCTTTTAAGACAGAGGCTAGTAAGGGTACTTGTTCAAATGTTAGCATAAACTGAAATCCAAACTGACTACATTGATATCATCCTATTAATATCCTTGATTTAGTGTTTATGTATAAGTGAATATAAACTGGACAGTCGATGAAATAAAATCTGCTGGTTAAAATTTATCAGACCATCCAGAAGTCACAGAGTTTTATTTTTTCCCTATAAAGAATTTATGTTTATATAATATAAGTTAGAATAAGATGTCTTCCAATTTGTTCTAACAAAAGCCTTTTGGCCTAATGCAACTTATATTTTTGTTTGTGGAGAAAGCACAACATGCAAAATTAAAAATTAAGTGAGTCTATGAAGAAATTTGTCTTAGGTGGTGTTGTGGAAAAGTTAGATGAAGATCAATAGTGTAGCAGGAAAGAACAAATATTGGTAGTGTTCAGAGCAGGTCCTGATGCTTTGGTGAAGATCTAAGGTTGATGAAGAAATAGGCCGGACACATAATAAAGGGAATGTCATAGCATGCACAAACAGCTGCATGGCCCACATGGTATATTTCCCATAGCCTCTATGATGGCAGCCTATGGGAAGCTGTGTTGAGAGTTAAAGAACTGTGGCGAGAACCTTTGAAAAGGCATAGGGGGTACAGAAGAAGGACTGTGATGCCTGAAAGGACCACAAAGCGCCTGCGTCATTGGGCATTGCGCTCAGTGAAATGGGAAGGAGTGAGTACAGAAATTGCGCTTGCTTAATTTTCAAAAGAGTCCCTCTGATTTGTGTGTCAAATGTAGATCATGGGACGGCTGGACTAAAATCAGGGAAAGAGAAACGACAGAGGAGGAGCCAGATGAGGTTATGGATCTTCAGAATGAGAGCTATGGATAGGGGTAGAGCTATCACAAATGTTAAAAGCATCATAATACATGCCCCATATGGAGGATGAGGCTTGGCTTTAGAAGTCATATTCTTTTTCTCTTTAAATATCTTTTTATTGACAATAATTTTCCTATATAGTATACTGTGATCACAGTTTCCTTACAGATTCCCTTTTTTTTCTTTTTTCTCCCCCTCTTTGCAGATTTCTACCTCTTTCTCTCCTTCTCCCTTCCTCCCTCTCCCTTTCTCTGTCTCTGTCTCTCTGTCTCTCTGTCTCTGTCTCTCTGTCTCTGTCTCTCTCTCTCTCTCTCTGTCTCTCTCTGTCTCTCTGTCTCTCTCTCTCTCTCTCTCTCTCTCTCTCTCTCTCTCTCTCTCTCTCTAGCAAATTGGAAACAAATAAGCAAATACAATTCCCCAGGATTATCCTCCAGCTTGGTCCAGACTGTGAGCTGTGGCCTCTCTTCCTCTCTACCACCATTTCAAAGGGGCTACATAGATTTACAGCTTCCCTTCCTCAACAAACCTCTTTATCCAACCTACCATTGCCAGAGGCATTCACTTCCCCAGAAAGCTGCTAGCCACCACAGGCAGAGAATCGAGCAGAAGTCCCCTTGGTTTGAAGCTTCAGTTAGCTCCAGCATTTCTCTGTTTCGCTTTATTAATGATTTGTTGGGGATAGAGGTGTATTGAAGACCCCATTATCAGTGTATAAAGTGTTAAGGTGTGATTTAAGTTGTAATAGTGTTTTTTATATGAACTGGGGTGCTCTTGTTTTGGGGGCATAGACATTAAGAATTACAGACTTCTCCTTGGACTTTTCCTATGATGAATATGTAGCGACTCTCCCCAACACTTCTGCTTAGTTTTGATTTAAAGTCTATTTTGCTAGGTATGAAAATACCTATACCAGTTTGTTTCTTAGACTGTTTGCTTGAAATTTTCCATTTTTTTTTACCCTGAAATAATGTCTATGCTTGGTGTTAAGGTGTGACTTTTAGATACAACAGAGGCATAGGTGCTATTTTACCTTTCGTTCTCTTAGCCTGTGTCTTTGTGTTGAGGATTTGAGACCATTGATGTTGAGAATTATCAATGAACAGCGTTTGTTGAATCCTATTATTTTGCTGTTAAGCTATGCATATGTGTTTCCATTCTGGTCCTTTGGTTCCTGAATTATTTTTCTGGGGTGTCTTTACCCTCTTAGGTGGAATTTTCTTTGGTCATCTTCAGGACTGTATTTGTAGATAGATATTGCTTAAATTTGCTTTTGTCATGGAACTCTTGTTTTTTTCTTTTTTAATTGAAAACTTTGCTGGGCACAGTGGTGTGGTCTCTCAGAGTCTGTAGAGCATTCGTGTAGGCCTTTCTGTATTTTAGAGTCTCTGTTGAGAATTCAAGTATTATTCAAATAGGTCTAACTTTACATGATACTTTGCCTTTTCCCTTTTCAGCTTTTAATATGCTTTCTTTTTTTTTCTATAAGTTTAGTATTTTGATTATTATGTGCTGTACTGGTTGGTTTTGTGTGACAACTTGATACAGGTTGGAGTTATCACAGAGAAAGGAGTTTCAGTTGGGGAAGTGCTCCCATGAGATCCATCTGTGGGGCATTTCCTCAGTTAGTGATCAAGGAGGGAGGGCCCCTTGTGGGTGGTACCATCTCTGGGCTGGTGTTCTTGGGTTCTATAAGAGAGAAGGCTGAGCAAGCCAGGGAAAGCAAGCCAGTTAGAAACATCCCTCCATGGCCTCTGCATCAGCTCTTGCCCTGTGTGAGTTCCAGTCCTGACTTCCTTTCATGATGAACAGCAGCAGTGTGGAAGTGTAAGCTCAATAAACCCTTTCCTCCCAAACTTGCTTCTTAGTCATGATGTTTGTGCAGGACTAGAAACCCTGACTAAGACATGTGCCAAGCATACTTTATAGTCCAATTTATTTGGTACTATATTCTAAATGTTTCTTTTACCTTGATAGGCCTTTTCTTACTTAGGTTAGGGAAATTTTATTCTTTGATTTTATTGAAAATATTCTCTGTACCTTTGACCTAGGTTTCTTCTTGCTCTATTTCCACAATTTACACATTTGATCTTTTTATAATGTCCTAGATTTCCTGCATGTTCTTTTTTTTTTTTTTTTTTTTTTTTTAGATTTAACATTTTCTTTTCCTGAGGTTCTATTTCTTCTAGATTATTTCTTTCCTAACCTGTTTTCTGTTGCTGAAGCTTACCTCAGAGGTTTCTGTTCGCATTTATAAATTTTTAATTTCCCGATTTCCCTGTTTGGGGTTTCTTTACTAATTTTATTTCCAATTTCAGGTCTTGAACTGCTTTATTCATTTTGTTCCACTATTTGTGTTTTTATAGAATTACTTAAAGAATTTATTTACTTCCTCCTTAAGGACATCTACCATATCCATAAAGGGTATATAAAGATCTTTGTCTTGTTCTTCAGCTATGTTGTAATTCTCAGGGCCTACTTTGGTAAGGTTTCTGGGCTCTAGTAGAGAAATAATGTTCTAGCTATTATTGATTTTGTTTTTCTACTGGTATCTAGGCATCTGGGTTTGGGATAATTGTGATTTTAGGTAGTTATATCTAGTCTTGTCTTGGTTGGGTTGATGCTTTGTTTTTTGATTTTTGTTACCGTCTCTGGTTTGTATGAAGATGAGGTGTCTATGTGTTACCTGGTGGGAAATAGTAGGATCCTGCTAGGTATTGCTACTGGGGTATCCAGTAAAATGTGTTTCTGAGTATTGGGGATTGACACTAGGCCTAGGAGTTAGTAATTGGGGGAGTCTATAGTTGGGAAGGAAGAGGGGTATTCTAAGATAATCTGCTTACTCTTCTGGGTAATGGGGTCAGAGAACGAGAATAGGCTACAATAAGTAGTCTGCTGCAGAGATAGGGATGAGACAGGACTAGATATGAAGGAGAGAAGGAAGAGTTAAGACTGGAAGTCAGCCTCCCTGCTTCTCTGGTAGGCCAAGTTGGTAGGTTCATAGGGAATGTCTGCTGGACTTGGAAACTGTACAAAAGCAATGAGTATGGGTAGGAAGTTTCTAAGGGATCATCTTTGTGATCTAGTGGAGGTATTGGGGAGATGACACATCATGTGGTCTCCTTCTAAGCTTGGCATGATACCACAGAATTTGGAGGCGAGGAGGAAGAGTTGAATATCTACAGTTAGCCTTCCTAATTCCCTGGACAGGGGTGGAAAAATGTATTTTCATTGAAGAAAAGGAAAGCAGGAAAAAATAAACGATAATCTCAACCATTTGGTGTTTTTTAAGAAATTCACAACATCAGTAGACAAGCATCTGATCTAGAGACAATTCTCATCACTGCAAAGGGCTTTGCTAGGAAATGTTAACACCAAATCTTTCCCCATGTTGCATCTAATACTTTTCCACTTTCAGGACTGCTGCTTTGTAGGTAATGTTCTTTAATCTCTCTTTGGCTGGCCCCATCCAAAATTGTCTCACCTGTCTCCAAGTCTCAGACTCAGTGGCTACACTGATAATATCTGTGTTTGTTGAGAATGCTCAGAGTAGGGAATGACCATAAATAATTTCAGGTATAGACTAAGAGATTTTAGAGAGGGTTTTGAATTCCTGGAGTTAACTAAGGGACCCAGATGTCACCAAAATGTTAAATAAGAACCATCAAGAAAGAGCTACGTGACAGATATCCAAAGTTGAGAATATGTTTGAATGTACCTGTACAAAGCTAAGTTGTATATGTTTGACTGATTCTGTCTTAATTTTTTGAACTAGAAAGCTTATTTGTTATACTTACCTATAATAGAAAAGAATAATTGTGTCTTTTAGAAAAAATGATTTGTTATTTTTAAAAATAATATATATCAGTTTTCCCTAAAGTGTTTATATGACTTAAATCATATTCTCAGTGTGAGAGTACATGCTGATCTAAGTTCCTAGTGTTGTCAGCACTAACAAACTGTCAGGAAGTTATTCTTTCAAAAAATTATCTCATTAGACTACTGCAGTGTTTTATAATGAGTTCTTTCATACTAAACATCAATTACCTTGTATAACTATATCAAGAGGAGACTCAATAATCCATGCGTAAAGAAACGGAAATTTGACCACTCTTGAAACCTTCATAGACATGAATTTTAGAATTCCTATCTATGCCTATGAGTAGAACTAAAAACAAAAAAACAAAAAACACACGTGTACATCCACAGGTTCCTGATGTTTAGCGAACATGCTATCAATAAAGCAGAAAACTTTTCTGTTTAATTGGTATTCTCAGAGTAGTTTAATTTGATTTTATGTCTATAAAATATCACTCCATGTTAATATTTATATTAACATGCAATAAATATATAGGTAAAGTTTGGGGAATTAAAAATAAAAGTTCCAATAAAATTAATAAAGGGATTGCACACATGAATCCAAGAAAATCTCCTTTTACAATGGAAATTAAAAATAAAGTAAAATTTAAAGGTTAAAAAATAGGGACTGAAGAGCTTCACTAGCGACTGTATCACCCCAAGCTTAAGATCTCTGGGGGTGCAAACCTCCAGAGGTCTGCCTGCGCCCAGGACCTGAGCACACAGGTGGTTCATCTCCCAGCTGGTATTGTCCTGCACAGAGAGCAGCAGAGGGAGTAACTCCCCATGGCCATCTTCGTGGCCTTCCAGGGCAGAAAAACCACTAGGTACTGTATTATCCTGAGCTTAAGATCTCTGGGGGTGCAAATCTCAGGGTCTTCCTGTGCTCAGGACCTGAGAACTTAGGCAGTTTATTTGCAAGCCGGTTGGTCGTGGGGCCTGTGTCCTACGTGAGAATCAACAGAGGGAGTGACCCCCCACCCCCACACCATCTTTGCTCTATAACAGAACAGTCTGAGAACACCCGGTTCACCTTGACAACCCAAGTATAACATTTCTTAAGGCAAGACTGAGCAGAGCTCCAAAGGCACAAAAGAGGAAGGCAGCATATCAGCAATCTGTGCCAGAGGAAACCCAGTCATCCAGTGTCACAGAAATAGACTTAAAGGTCCACAGTAGGTTGAAGCACCAGCCTGTGACAATAGGTTCCTGTTCACATTTATAACCACACATCTAACACCAGTGCGAACTAGATGGCTAAAGGCAAGCATAGGAACGTTACTAACACAAACCAAGGCATTATGGCAGCATCTGAACCCAATTGTCCAACAATAGCAAGTCCTGGATACCCCAACACACCAGATAAACAAGAGTTGGATGTAAATGCACTGGTAAGGATGCTGTTAGAGGAACACATGAAGGACATAAATCTCTTAAAGAAATTCAGGACAAAAAATGATCAAAATCTAGAAGCTCTTACAAGGAAAACACAAAAATCACTTAAAGAAATTTAGGACAATATGTGTCAGAAGTTTGTAGCCAATAAGGAGGAAATGCAAAAATCACTTAAAAAAATACAGGAGAACTTTGATCAATAGGCAGAAGTCATGAAAGAGGTAACACAAAAATCTCTCAAAGAATTAGAGGAAAACACAAACAAGCAAATGATGGAACTGAGCAAAAACTTCCAGGATCTAAAAACAGAAGTGGAAACAACTAAGAAAGCACAAAGGGAGACAACTTTGGAGGTAGAAAACCTTGGGAAGAAATCAGGGACCATAGATACAAATATCAACAACAGAATACAAGAGATAGAAGAAAGAATCTCAGATGCCAAAGATACCATAGAAACCATAGACTTAATAGTCAAAGAAAATGCAAAATGCAAAAAGCTTGTAATCCAAAACATCCAGGAAATCCAGGACACAATGAGAAAGCCAAATCTAAGGATTATAGGAACTGATGAGAGTGAAGATTTACAACTTAAAGGGCCAGCAAACATCTTCAACAAAATTATGGAAGAAAACTTCCCTAACCTAAAGAGAGAGATGCCCATGAATATACAAGAAGCCTACAGAACTCCAAACAGACTGCACCAGAACAGAACTATCTCCCTTCACATAATAATCAAAACCCCAAATGTACTAAACAAAGAGAGAATACTTAGGGCAGTAAGAGAAAAAGGGCAAGTAACATATAAAGGAACACCTATCAGAATTACACCAGACTTCTCACCAGAGACCATGAAAGCTAGAAGATCCTGGACGGAGCTCATGCAGACTCTAAGAGAACACAAATGCCAGCCGAGACTACTATACCCAGCAAAACTCTTATTCACTATAGATGGAGAAACCAAGATATTCCATGGAAAAACCAAATTTACACAATATCTTTCCACAAACCCAGCCCTACAAAGGATAATAGGGGGAAACACCATTACAATGAGGGAAACTATACCCCGAAAAAAGCAGGATATTAACCTTCTTTCATCAAACCCAAAAGAAGATAACCACACAAGTATAAAATTAACATCAAAAATGATAGGAAGCAATAACCACTACTCCTTAATATCTCTTAATATCAATGGACTCAATTCCCCAATAAAAAGACATAGACTAACAGACTGGTTACATAAACAGGATCCTACATTTTGCTGCATACAGGAAACACACCTCAGTGTCAAAGACAAAAACCACCTTAGAGTAAAAGGCTGGAGGACAATTCTATAAGCAAATGGTCTCAGGAAACAATCCAGAGTTGCCATTCTAATATCAGGTAAAATTGACTTTCAACCTAATGTTATCAAAAGAGACATGGAAGGTCACTTCTTGCTGGTCAAAGGAAAAATCCAACAAGAAGAACTCTAAATCCTGAACATCTATGCTCCAAATACAAGGGTGCCCTCATTCATAAAAGAAACTTTACTAAACCTCAAAGCACACATTGCACATAACACAATAATTGTGGGGGACTTCAACACTCCACTCTCAACAATGGACTGATCAAGAAAATAGAAACTAAACAGGGAGACAGTGAAACTAATTGAAGCTTTGGACCAATTGGATTTAACAGATATATATAGAGAACTTTTCATCCCAAAGCAAAAGAATATACCTTTTTCTCAGCACCTCAAGGTACCTTCTCCAAAATCGATAATATACTTGGTCACAAGACAGACCTCAACAAATATAAGAAGATCGAAATAACCCCATGCCTCCTATCAGATCACTATGGAGTAAAAGTGGTCTTTAATAACAATAAAAACAACAGAAAGCACACATACACATGGAAACTGAACTATACTCTACTCAATGATACCTTGGTCAAGGAAGAAATAAAGAAAGAAATCAAAGATTTTTTAGAATTTAATGAAAATGAAGGCACAGCATACACAAATCTATGGGACACAATTAAAGCAGTGCTAAGAGGATAACTCATAGCTTTGAGTGCCTCCAAAAAGAAATTCGAGAGAGCATACACTAGAAGACTAACACAACAACTGAAAGCCCTGGAACAAAAAGAAGCTAATTCACCCAGGAGGATGAGAAGACAGGAAATCATCAAACTCAGGGCTGAAATCAATTAAGTAGAAACCAAGAGAACCATAGAAAGAATCAACAAACCAAAAGCTGGTTCTTTGAAAAAATCAACAAGATAGATAAACCCTTAGCCAGTCTAACCAAAGGGCACCGAGAAAGTATCTAAATTAACAAAATTAGAAATGAAAAGGGAGATATTACAAAAGAAACTGAGGAAATTCAAAAAATTATCAGATCCTACTGGCAAAACCTGAACAGGGAAGTGGGATGGATTGGGTGGGAAAACAGGGGGAAGGAAGGGGGCTGATGGGACTTTTGGGGAGTGGAGATCTAGAAAAGGGGAAATCATTTGAAATGTAAATAAAAAATATATCGAATAAAAAAAATAAGACCTTAAATAAAAAAAAAAAACAACTGGAGAATCTGGAGGAAATGAACAATTTCTTAGACAGATACCAAATACCAAAATTAAACCAGGATCAAATAGATCATATAAATAGACCCATAACCCCTAAAGAAATAGAAGGGGTCATAGATAGCCTTCTGACCATAAAAGCACAGGACCAGATGGTTTCAGTGCAGAATTCTATCAGACCTTCAAAGAAGACTTAACACCAATACTCTTCAAACTATTCCACCAAATAGAAACAGACGGAATACTACCCAACTCCTTCTATGAAGCCACAATTATGCTAATACCAAAACCACACAACGATCCAACAAAGAAAGAGAAATTCAGGCCAATTTCCCTTATGAATATCGATGTAAAAATACTCAATAAAATTCTTGCCCACCGAATCCAAGAATACATCAAAATGATCATCCACCAGGATCAAGTAGGCTTCATCCCAGGGATGCAGGAAAGGTTCAATATAAGGAAATCCATAAATGCTATCCACTACATAAACAAACTCAAAGAAGAAAACCACATGATCATTTCATTAGATGCTGAAAAAGCATTTGACAAAATTCAGCATCCTTTCATGCTAAAAGTGTTGGAAAGGACAGGAATTCAAGGCCCATACCTAAACATAGTAAAAGCAATATAAGGCAAACCGATAGCCAACATCAAACTAAATGGAGAGAAACTTGAAGCAATCCCATTAAAATCAGTGACTAGACAAGGCTGCCGCCTCTCTCCATATCTTTTCAATATAGTTCTTGAAGTCCTAGCTAGAGCAATTAGACAACATAAAGAGGTCAAAGGGATACAAATTGGAAAGGAAGAAGTCAAACTATCACTATTTGCAAATGATATGATAGTATATTTAAATGACCCAAAAACCTCTACTAGAGAACTCCTACAGCTGATAAACAACTTCAGCAAAGTGGCTGATTACAAAATCAACTCAAGCAAATAAGTAGCCTTTATATACTCAAAGGATTAGCAGACTGAGAAAGAAATTAGGGAAACGATACCCTTCACAATAGTCACAAACAGCATAAAGTATCTTGGGGTGACTCTAACCAAACAAGGGAAAGACCTTTATGACAAGAACTTCAGATCTCTGAAGAAGGAAATCGAAGAAGATCTCAGGAAATGGAAAAATCTTCCATGCACGTGGATTGGCAGGATTAATATCGTTAAAATGGCCATCTTGCCAAAGGTAATCTACAGATTCAATGCAATCCCCATCAAAATCCCAACTCAGTTCTTCATAGAGCTAGAAAGAGCAATTCTCAAATTCATCTGGAATAACAAAAAACCCAGGATAGTTAAAACTATTCTCAATAGTAAAAGGACTTCAGGGGGATTCTGTTTCGCAGACCTCAAACTTTACTACAGAGGAATAGTGATAAAAACTGCATGGTATTGGTACAATGTCAGGCAAGCAGATCAATGGAATAGGATTGAAGACCCAGAAATGAACCCACACACCTATGGTCACTTGATCTTCGACAAAGGAACTGAAAGCATCCAGTGGAAAAAAGATAGTCTCTTCAACAAATGGTGCTGGTTCAATCGGAGGTCAGCATGCAGAAGAATGCACATCGATCCATTCTTATCTCCTTGTACTAAGCTCAACTCCAAATGGATCAAGGACCTCCACATAAAACCTGACACACTGAAGCTAATAGAAAAGAAACTGGGGACGACCCTTGAGGACATGGGCACAGGGGAAAAGTTCCTGAACAGAACATCAATAGCTTATGCTCTAAAATCTAGAATTGACAAATGGGACCTCATAAAATTACAAAGTTTCTGTAAGGCAAAGGACACTGTCAAAAGGATAAAACGTTTACCAACAGATTGGGAAAGGATCTTCACCAACCCTAAATCTGACAGAGGGCGAATATCTTATACAAAGAACTCAAGAAGGTAGAACCCAGAGAACCAAATAACCCTATTAAAAAGTGGGGTACCGAGCTCAACAAAGAATTTTCACACGAAGAACTTCGGAGGCCTGAGAAACACCTTAAGAAATGTTCAACATCATTAATCATTAAGGAAATGTAAATAAAAACAACCCTGAGATTTCACCTCATACCAGTCAGAATGGCTAAGGTCAAAAACTCAGGAGACAGCAGGTGTTGGCGAGGATGTGGAGAAAGGAACATTCCTCCACTGCTGGTGGGATTGCAAGATGGTGCAACCACCATGGAAATCAGTCTGGCTGTTCCTCAGAAAACTGGGCATGACACTTCTGGAGGACCCTGCTATACCACTCCTGGGCATATATCCAGAGGATTCTTCAGCATCCAATAAGGACACATGCTCCACTATGTTCATAGCAGCCCTATTTGTAGTAGCCAGAAGCTGGAAAGAATCCAGGTGTCCTTCAATGGAGGAATGGACACAAAAAATGTGGTATATTTACACAATGGAGCACTATTCAGCCATTAGAAACAATGAATTCATAAAATTCTTAGACAAATGAATGGAGCTGGAGAACATCATACTAAGTGAGGTAACCCAGTCTCAAAATATCAATCATGGTATGCACTCACTGATAAGTGGATATTAACCTAGAAACTTGGAATACCCAAGAAATAATCTATATATTAAATGATTTCCAAAAAGAAAGGTGGAGTGGCCCCTGGTTTGGAAACACTCAGTGCAACAGTATAGGGGAATACCAGAACAGAGAAATGGGAAGGAGTAGATAGAGGAACAGGGGGAGGGAAGAGTGCTTATTGGACTTGTGGGGAGTGGGGACCCAGAAAAGGGGAAATCATTTGAAATGTAAATAAAGATTACATTGAATAAAAAAATAGGGACTGACTTAAGGAATAGAGGCTGACTTAAGGAAATTCAGTAATACCCTGAGCCTCAAACGTTTACTTTATTAGCTTTTAATGTGACTCGAGTCTCTTCTTTCCAGTCTTTGTTTCTAAACACCATTTTTGGAACCCCTTATGAAAACATTTTCTGACCTATTAGGTCTACTCTTTGGAGACATTTCAAACATATCTTTAGGAATGTGAACATTAGAAGTGTAGCTGATACTACAAATAAACTGCTCTCTCCTTGAGCATTTTGCCTTTGACTTACATTTCATTCAAATTTATTTATAAGATATAAAGCTACTATCTAATCAGATAGCAGTGATAGCTACATGTAAACAATTGAGATATGATTCCTCAAAATTAAGGTTTTCTGCAAATACTGATTCTAGTGTGGTGGATTATGAACTTAATCCCAGCACTTGGGAGGCTGAATCAGGCATTTCATTGGAGGTTTAATGCCAGCCCGGTTTATTCACTGAGTGGCTGGTTAGCTGGGACTGTGTAGAGAGAACCTGTTTCAGAAAACAAAACAATGACAACAACAGCGTTCTGTCAATATAGAATACAAACATGCTTCAAAGACACTTGGAAAAAGATTGACATAGTTCTTCAAAATGATTTTGTGTACAGAAAATGAAGGAGGGTTGATCCTGTTGATATTGGTTCAATCAGAAAACAACAATAAAATTATTTTCTTAATTATTAATTTTTAATTGTAGCTACCAGAATATCCTATATTGTGCTTGAGATATATCTCATATGTTGTCCCACCAAGCCCATTTGACAGAACAGGCAAACTTGTATTTCTATGTAATAGAAATTATAATTTTTCTGACTTCCTCATGTTCATTCAAGGTGAGCTAATGAGAGGTTAAATATCTATAAATTACCCGCTTGTGTAATTTCTATACTTACATTGAAAATATATGGTACAATTTTAGATGTTATTGACCTTTGTGATCCAGAATATCTGCCCAACATGATCTTACCATGTTACTACATGTATACAAATAATCTTGTGAAACTCTTACTGGCTTTTTGCTCAAAGTGCAGAATTTAAAATAAATCAAAATTTTAAATTTGGAGATAGAAAGTTCAATAAAAACAATATGTACAAAACTACCAAAACCATACAAAATATTTTAATATTTGTTTTGGGGATTTTGGGGGGGGCAATTGTTTCTTTTTGAGAGAAAGAAAGCTGGGTAGGTAGTGAGGCAGGGAGGACCTGGAGGAAGTTGTAAAGGGAAAAGAATATGAGCAGAATACGTTGTATGAAAAAGTTAATCAGAGAGTTGGCAATAGATCATACCTTTAATTCCCGCACTTCAATAATCCTGAGTACAATGTCTCTTGGCAATTTGCTAAGTGTCAGCACTGTCTGAGACTTTTCATAATGGAAAAAAATAATAATTACCATCTTTTAAATGAACAGATATTAGTATGTGTGGACACTGGTTTTGTCTATTTGAATTACTAGTCAACTCTATGGGTTCTAAATGCCATATATTTTCAACTCAAGAGTCTAAGCTCAAAGCATTGCCACATTTGATGTCTTGTGGTTAACACATGTTGACCTGTCTACACTTGTCTGAAGACACAATGGCTTCCTTATTCTTGTTTTGAATGATGATTCTCTTCAGGACTATGGGCTCAGGAACTTATAACCTTGCCCCTCCCCCCCACTGTTCCCCTCTCTGAATATTATCATCTTGAGAGTTAAGATTCCAGTGTCTGTATTTGAGGACAAGGATCACCATTCTTCAGAGTACAGTAGATATTAATTGCTGTGAAGTACATTACTTTATTGTTAATTTTCTCCCACCTGAGGATGTGGGATGGAAAGAGATAAAACATAAAAACACTAAATTTGCCTCTTATTGAAACAACAAGAGAATCACCCCAAATATTTGATAAGTAAAGGAGCAATACAATGTGACAATGATAAACAAAATCCCATTTGAAGCTTGCTTGGTGATTTCCTATATTTCTTCAGAACACACAAGCACTCTGTGCAGTTTCTTCTGCGATTTGCTTCATGTTTGGGAAATAAGCTTCCAAGTCATTCATAAACACTTTTCTAGTCTAAGAATGCCTCTGTGCTCTAATGTGTTCTCACATACATTTAATATTATTTACAGCTAGTTATTCTCAGATCCTTTTTATTTAAGTTGGGTGTATTACCCAATGCTATGTATTATTAACACAAAGTATCAATTAGTAATGAAAACACTGGTTACCACTTATTTTCCTTAAATGGTAGGCTTTCTCTTTTGTAAAAACATTTTGGAAACAACTTGGTGGTTGTCTCAGAAAACTGGGAATAGCTCTACCTGAGTACTCAGCCACACCACTACTTGGCATAAATTATACCACAGGAACTCTTGCTAGACCATGATCAAAGTAGCATTATTTGCAATAACCAGAAACTGGAAACAACCTAGATGTCCCTCAACTGCAGAATGGATAAAGAAAATTTGATGCATCCACACAATGGAATACTATTCAGCTATTAAAAACAAAGGCATCATGAATTTTGCAGGCAAATGGATGGAACTTGAGAGTATCATCCTGAGTGAGGTAACCCAGATCTCAAAGTACATGCATGGTATGTACTCACTTATAAATGGATATTAGTTACAAAGTACAGGACATCCATGATATACTCCACAGACTTAAAAAAGCTACACATGAAGGAAA
Source organism: Apodemus sylvaticus (assembly GCF_947179515.1). Classification (NCBI taxonomy): domain Eukaryota; kingdom Metazoa; phylum Chordata; class Mammalia; order Rodentia; family Muridae; genus Apodemus; species Apodemus sylvaticus. The sequence continues at coordinate 39,517,481 of NC_067489.1, forward strand.
GTTATATTCTCCCCTCTCTCTCTCTGTCTCTCTTCCCTCTCTCCCCCTTCTCTCTCTCCCTCTCTCTCTTTCCCTCTCTACCCCCTCTCTACCCCTCTTTCCCTTCTCTCCCTCTCCCTTTCTCCCCCTCCCTCTCTCTCCCTCCCTCCTTCCCTCCCTCCCTCCCTCTCTCCCTCCCTCCCCCTCTCTCTTTTTGTGTGTGTGTATATGTGTGTGCGTGTGTGTGTATGTGTGTGTGTACATGTGTTCTTTCTCCACATCACTGGGATAAATGTTGTGCAAGGCCCTTTCTGGGGTTTTACACGGGTCCTGAAGATCTAAACTCAAGTTTTTATACTATAGAAGCCAATGCTTTTCTACATTTTCATCTTCTAAGCCCTCACTACACCTTTGAAGTCACCTAAGGATACCATTATATAATCCTACCCTTGTTCTCATTTCTCTCAAATTTTAGGAGACACTGATTTCATTTCAGTCTCTATTAATTTTACTGTCCTAGATATTTCACATAAAATGAATCATCTAATAAGTGGCCTTTTTGTGTCTGCCCTCTTTCCTTATTCCATCTTTTAAAATTTCCATAAAATCAAAACATTGATCAATAATTTCTTCTATTCAATGTTTGAATAATAGCCCATTGTGCAGCTATCTTACATTTCTTTGTCCATTCATCTGTTGATAGATATTTGGATTGTTTTTAGCATTGGGTTGTTAGATGTAGCAACATGAAAATTTGTATAGTATTCATTTATCTATTTTCAGTTCATTTGATTATGTACCAAGGGCTAGAGTTACTGAGTCATGTTGTTTGTTCCCCATGGAAAAAAGCAATTATTTTAAACTTGTACACATTTATGGAGTTGAGGGCAAACATTTGGTTTGTCTGCAGCATGGTGGTGATCAGATAAATCTAATTAGTATTTCTATCTCCTCCATAGTTATCTGTTTTCAGTGTTTGTAGCCTTGATGATCAGATCAAGGTAATTAGTGTTTCCTACGTTAAGGCTATCATTTCTCAGGGTTTGTGGCCTTGATAGTCAGTTAAGGGTACTTAGTGTTTCCATCTCTTTATCGCACATTTCTCAGTGTTTGCAGTCTTCAGTTTTTCTACCCCAGCCACCCTACTGCTCTGTAGAACCAATCAAACACATTCCACTTAGCTAGGTCTATTTTGATCCCCATTTTCCAGGCAAATTAATCTCTTTCACATCTTGCCTAGTCTCTAGGGTTGACTCTTGTCTATTTCTACATTAAATCTTTTAGTTTGCTCATTTGAGTTAGAACATGTGGAAATTTTCTCTATCCTTCACTTACTCTACCTAGTGGAATGTCTTTTAATTTTGTCCATATTCACAGACATTACAGGATTTCTTTCTGGGTGAAAAACATCCCACACATCACTTCTCCTCACCCACGTTTTGTCTCTTGGTTCTCATCTTGGCTATTGTGAACAGTTCTGCAGTAAACAGGAATATAGGTATCTCTTTGATATATTGATTTTATTTTCTTTGTTTATGTGACTACTAGTGGAATAGTTAGATCATATAATAAGTTCTATTTTTAGTTCACTAAGAAATTCACAGGCTGCTTAATATAATATTTATCTGTACTAATTTATATTCCCACAAGCAGTTCTATTTCCCACAGTCACCAGCATTTTATTGATTGATCAATCAATTGATAGATTGATTGTAGATATTCTACCTAGGGGGACAGGAGATGGTGGATCATGGTGGCATTGATCAGTATTACCTTAATGATTAATGTAGTTGAGCTCACTCTGTTTTATACTTGTTTACAATTTGTGTATTTTCACTCTGATTTTGAAACCCAGGGTTTCATGGTCTGTGATACTTGCTACCTAGCCCAGGACTGATTAGACCTTCTAGGAATTCCCCTGTCCCACTCACTCATGTACCAGGACCTCAGTACAGGCTCCTAATATTAACTTGTGCATATCCTTTTGAGAAATGTTCATTCACATAATAGCTCATTTTAAAATCAGATTTTATTTTTATAATTGAGTATTTTGAGTCCCTTACACAGAAAGGACTCAGAAATCCCTTTCTAGAGGATTAATTTAGTGTTGGTTGTTTCTATTTTTTTCTTATTTTACTCATTGCTTTCTTTTGTAAAGCATTGTTGTAAAAACCTTTGTCAAGTTTCTGCTTGTGCTGCTTGTATTTTTGTTGTCTTACATAAAAATGACTGTGGACATCCTCCTCATTTCTTTCTTCGGTCTTCCAATGGATTGTTTTAAACCACTATAGTTACATCCTTCTCTAACTTGTTTCAAAATAAATAGGGATTGTGTCTTGAATTTTGAAGGGTTGTGGCAGAACTAGAATGAACTTTTTTCAATTTTAAAATTTTATTTCTATATTTAAGCATGTGGTTCTGCTATTCTATAGCTTATTTTTCGCTGAGCAGTGAATTTTGAAAATAATCCCATGTACGTCAAATATACTTTGGAATATATATCATTCTGTGTCTTACAGGAAGTAAACTGGAATTTACTTTTTTCATTAGTTTTCTGATGATTTATTTACTAAGAAGAAATGAGGTGGTGTTCATAATCATAGAGTCTTCAAGGACAAATATCTCATAGTTGATAATTATTTCGATTTTTGGGATTTGGCTACCTTTTCTTTTAGAACTATCTGTTAGTCCAAGCGCCTCAAGTTGGGTATCTTCTTGTTGACACCTTTCAACATTAGTGTGGAATATTTTAAGGAAAGATATATCCCACTCCAATTCAACTTGAAGCTATGGAGTACATGTTTCTAACTATTCTAGCATTTATTTTATTTTTTAAGTCATCAAAATAATTTATAATATTTAAATACCTCTTAAATATACATGATAGCATCTGAAGCTAAAAGCAATATGCACTCAACCAGTTTTTAAAAGTCTATTTGGAATATTAAACATGATAGATGTAGAAAAAATCTTTTATGATTTTCCCTATGAAAGGAAATTGTGACAAGTTCCTGATTAGGCAGAAACCATTCCATCTCCAAGGGAGTATAGTCAGACTTCATAGAATCAATTGGGTAATGATGCCCCAAATACAATGTGCAATATGTGAGAAAGACTCCTCTGTCTCCAATAATAATAGAAAGTAAATTCTAAATACTGCTCTGCTCACTGAGGTACACTGTGAAACTTTCAGATTAAGTATTGGTTGGGCTTTGTCTGGTAACAAAAAACCAGTGAGCTATTTTGAAACTTGGCTGAAATAACTTTATATGCCCTTTGGAGTTCTTTTATATGTCTTTCTCAAACAATGCCACTATTTCTTTAATTTTGAGAAATCTAATACACAATACAACATGAGAACCTCAATTCCTTATGGGCAAATTACGTTTGTCATACACAAAGTAACCGATTTTGAAGGACAATGTTTCATATGGACAATGTTAGGGTATTTCCCTATTTTAATCCATTTGATCTTCTCATGCTTATTCATATTCATCTCACCATATATCATCCACAAGTTTGAGACTTGTGTTCAGTAATTTACATGAAAGTGAAATTTTCTATGTAAACTCATTTCTTACTAGTTAAAGCAGAAGTGCAATTATTCAATATTGATGCCAACTTTGGCCTTCTCAAGAACTATGACTTCAGTTACCATTAGGAAATACACTCTGCACTACAAGGAAGGGCATGGCATATTCCCATGCCTTTAAAACAGCAGTCATGGAGATTAATGAAAACTTGTCTTCCTGTTTGTCTTTTCTTGATATTTAATGGGAGGGAAGGGAAGGAGCATTTCCTTTTCTTGTATTCTTCTATCTCTACAAATCTCTTAACTTCCTATTTTGTCAACAAATTTTATGTAGCTTTCCCTGGTATGAAACAGCCACTCCTTATCCCTGTGATCTATGCCAGGAGCTTGCCCATTACTGGCTGAATACTGATCCATTCTGAAAGTAGAGAGCTTAGCCAACTCTGAGCCTAAGATCCTCCATCAATACTCAGCAGCCCCTCTGCATTGGGACCTGACAATCAGCATGACCAGTGAGGTCTCACATTTTCTTTGCTGCGTTTTGCTTGGGTTTCCAAACATTATTTCTCTTAATTCTGGCTTTTAAACATGCTCTTATGTTTAAAACACTTAGTTTGACGTCTCAAAACCCTTATTTCTGAGCCTGTTAAGCCATCAGTCAGCAACTAAAGTAGCTATTGGAGATTAAGGTATGAAGGAGTTCCATGGTATTCTGAGTCCCAAAATGGCAAGTGTTCCCTGACAGATGCCCCTACCTGTCTCATCTCCCATAGCACTCACTTCATGTCAGACTGCCATTTTTTAAAATTAGTAGCATACATCCTCCCAGGAGAGTCAGAAGCCTTCATCTTCTGGCTGCTACAAAGTCCTACTCCCACGTTGTCTGAATGTTCAATCTGTTCCCAAATGAAACTCCCTCGCTGGCCTGGGTAATGTGCTGTGTCACCCTCCCCAGGGCTGTGCGCATGTGTGACTAATAATCCACTGTCAATGTCTTCTGGTTGACATCAGATGTTATGTGTTAAGTTACTCCCAAGATTCAATGGGCCATAAAGGAGACCTAGAAAACAGGATTACCTCTCCTTTCTCTTTTTCTTTTTTACATGATACATGGATTTTTTTAAATGACCCTTTGCCCATTTTATTCACATAAACATCTACAGATGTTTAATATACCCTTAGTCTAGAGGATGGTGAGGGGACAGGAAACTTTTTAAATTTCCACACTGGTGATGTGATTTTATTCTATGCTAACAGTGTTCTCTTTGTCCTTAATGTCATAATCAATGCCTTGTTTCTGGTTATTTTTTTAATGTTGACCAAATAATGAAAATGAGATTTATTCTTGAGGTTACTTCAAAGGGCCAAGGTAAAATTTTATTACAAAAAAAAAATCAACGTTCTATTTTATCCTCCCTTAAATTGCCAACTACTATCTAAGGCACAACTTTGTTTGCAAACATGGCTTATCTTCTCCTAGAAAGGGAATGTATTTACAGATTTTCAGTGTATATTACATTGATTAAAAGATGAAGGAAAGGCAATGTCTTGAGGATATATGTATATATGTGTGTAAATAATGTATATAATTATATATAATTTATATATAATGTGTATTTGGTATAAAACACATTTCATGTGTGCTACCTCACTTTATACCTAATACAGTGTAGAGAATGCCATAATTACAACTTGTCTCAAGTTTAGATGTGATAAAATGAAGGTTAACAAGGTTAAGTAACTTGCTCTAGAGTTTAATGCTCATTTGTAAACAGCATAAGTACACCAGAAAGCTGATTCAATCTGTAAAGTGCCTGACAGGCATATATAAGACTCTGATTCCAGATCTGTGGGACCCAGATAATAAGCACTGCACACATCTGAAACTTAAGCGCTGAGAAAGTGGGGGCAGATGAACCTTAGAGTTCACTGACCTGCTAGCCTAGCCAGTTGATCAATTCTGGTTCAGTGAAGGAGACCCTTCTCAAAAATTAAAGGAGAGTGATTGATGATTCAAGTACATCTCTGGTCTCTGTATACATGTGCACAAATGTGTGCACACACATGCAGACATATACACACATATACACACAGACACACTAAACACGTATGAAACATATATGTGCAAAAGTCATAAAAGTCAAACCAAACCAAAGTTATCTGGTTTCAGAGCTAATATTTCCATTTTCTAAAAGCAACCTCCCTTCATTACAATCCTCTGTTGTACTGACTAGTAGGGAGACTGCCTTTCTCTCAAGATACAGTGATGCTTCTTCAACATCAGTGTGCACATGAATCACAAAGGAACATGATCAACCACAAACTTATAGACATCCTGTCACCAGCATGGATGAGTTGGATCACAGAAAGTTTACATACATACATACATACATACATACATACATACATACACACACACACATGCATGCACACACACAAGCAGTGCATGTGTATATACGTATGTATATTTATGTTATACATATGTGACTCAGATGTGTTATAAATGTGTGTGTATGTGTCTCTGTGTGTGTGAGAGAGACAGAGATAGATAGATAGATAGATAGATAGATAGATAGATAGATAGATAGAGAGAGAGAATGCTAGGCCTGTACCAATGATTCAGACACTGAATCACTCACCATCTTAACAAAATTTAGACCTTCCAACCATTGCTGATAGAGAAGTGTATATTAGATGTGAATGGCCACAGATACTACCAGTTGTCCCCTGGGAATTGTATCATATACTAAAGATGCAAATGAAGTATCTCATTGTCACTATCCTGATGACACTTCACTTCACAAAATATCGACACTGAATGTAGTTTGTACTCTCTCTTTGTCAAGAACTGGTGAACACTCGCTCATTGTGAAGGGACTGAATGTTGGTCAGTGGGTTTGAGGAGCCATCCAATATCTAATCACATTCCCATGTAAGACCACCAACTATCTAAACAGTAGATTTTCATCTTCTTGTCAAATTGTTCTCTTCCATCATAAAGACCATCCATAGTTATAAGTCATCTACATTTTATGTACACAAGCAAATTATATTAATTATATATTTGTGTTGAATAAAAAGTTTTTAAATGGTTAGTATTTTCTAATACATCGAACATGATAGTTAACATGTATCTTTATTGCAAACTCATATGTTTATATTCTCTGAAAGTTAGTTTCATATGTTGCCATTACGATTTGTGTTCTGGACTTACATTAGCTGCTCCTACTTCCGTGTAGATTATACACTAAGATTAGAGAAGTGAATAAAGCTTTAAAAAGAGAATTAAGATTTTATAACTACTAAGATGTAGTTATAAATCTCTAAATATCAGAATGAGCACAACTTAATAGATTCAATGCTAGATTATAAAATAGCTTCAAAAGATTTAACCAAAGCTCCAAGCTAATGTGGTTTAAAATAGTTTACATTATTTATATATTTCTTACAAATATAAATAGCGAATGAAATGTTCACATGTCACAGCTCCATATGCTGTAACTAAATCTACTTTTCTGCCAGATTCTAGAAAAATCTTTAACATCACAATGTTCAGCTGATATAAAGTCATTAATACAATAATAAAATCTGATACTTCATCCAGAGAGCAAATACAGAGTAAAAAGGAAATAAATTATAAATCCATGAGAGTTATTTAATTTTGTCATGTCAGTATTCAAATTAATATATCTAATAATCCTATAAGGTTTTCTGGTGAGGAAGCAAAGATATTAGGATATATATATTTTTTCTTGAGACAGGGTTTCTCTATATAGTCCTAGAACTCACTCTGTAGACCAGGCTGGCCTCGAACTCAGAAATCCACTTGACTCTGCCTCCCAAGTGCTGGGAGTAAAGGCATGCGCCTCCACCGCCTGGCATTAGGATATATTTTAAAGATGTTCACATTTTATTATACTGTTGTGGCTAGGAGCATATTTTTCAGATATTTAAATAGGAATTTCTATGTTATAGGTCTTCACAACATATTTTCAGAACAGTAAATACAAATAATGATTCATACACAAGTACAGTGAAACAAGTGTGTGTGTGTGTGTGTGTGTGTGTGTGTGTGTGTGTGTGTGTATGTACTTTGTGGCCTCCTGCCTAGCTTATGTGATACCTGAACTTGGTAAAGTTTAATATAAATAACACTTAACAATGTTATAAAGCTTGGTTTTTATGTGCCCATGAGGTAATAGATGATAGATGTAGAAGAAATTTTCATTATGAGAAGAGAGTTTGACAGATGATTCATTTCATGCTTTCACACAGAGATTATACCCAAGAGTTATGCTTCCTAGTCATCAAAACTCAAGAATATATTTTATATTTTTAGCTGAAAATAATAACAGTAATTATACTACCAAAAGGAAAATACATTAAAATATTAATGATATCCAAGCTCATTTGAAATACAAGTTTTTCAATTATTTAAACTATATATTATTCACATGGATTCATATAAAACATAGATACATTTGATACATGTACTCTAAACTCACAGTGCTTCATAAATCATGCAGATACCTATATATCTAAAAGATTACTTATGTCAGTCTTTTTTGCATATTTAAGTTTATATTAAAAAAGGAAAATTTTTTATATAAACACATTTACACCAAAATGAAATTGAAATATTTCAATACTTGAATCTCTCTTTTTTAGATATTTGCTTTATTTACATTTCAAATGGTATCCCCTTTCCACATTACCCCTCCAAAATCCCCATCCCATCCTCCTTCCTCTGCTTGCCTCCCTTTCCCCCCTGTTTCCTGACTTGCATTCCCCTATTCTGGGGAATTTAGCCTTCACAGGACAAAAGGCCTCTTCTCTTATTGATGTCTGAAATGATCGTCTTCTGCTGCATATGTAGCTGGAGTCATGGGTTCCTCCATGTGTATTCTTTGGTTGGTAGTTTAGTCCCTGGGAGCTCTCGGGGTACTGGTTGGTACATATTATTGTTTCTCCTGCAGGGCTGCAAATCTGTTTAGCTCCTTGGGTCCTTTATCAAGCTTCTCCATTGGGGACCCTATGCTCAGTTTATTGGTTGGCTGTGAGCCATGGGTATTTTGATCCACTTTCCAATAAGGATCAAAGTATCCACACTCTGGTCTTCCTTCTTCTTGAGCTTCATGTGGTCTGTGAGTTGTATCTTGAGTTTTCTGAGCTTTTGGGCTAATATCCACTTATCAGTGAATGCGTACCATATGTGTTCTTTTGTGATTGGGTTACCTCACTCAGGATAATATTTTCTACACTCTGTCCATTTGCCTAAGAATTTCATGAATTCATTGTTTTTAATAGATGAGTAGTACTCCATTGTGTAAATGTACCACATTTTCTGTATCCATTCCTCTTTTGAGGGACATTTGGGTTCTTTCCAGATTCTGGCTATTGTAAATAAGGCTGCTATGAACATAGCAGAGCATGTGTCCTTATTATATATGTTAGGGCATCTTCTGGATGTATACCCAGGAGTGGTATAGCTGGGTCCTCAGGTAGTGCTATGTCCAATTTTCTGAGGAACTGCCAAACTGTTTCCAGAGTAGTTTTACTAGCTTGCGATCCCACCAGCAATGGAGGAGTGTTCCTCTTTCTTCACATCCTCTCCAGCATTTCCTATCCCCTAAGTTTTTGATCTTGGACATTCTGACTGGTTTGAGGTGGAATCTCAGGGTTGTTTTGAGCTGCATTTTCCTGATGATAAAGAATGTTGAACATTTGGCTGTGTCAATCTTTATACTGAGAATTAAGTGTTGCTTCATTATAAAATGTATCTTTTAAATTCCATGAAAGAAAATGTTCAACTCTTCAAATATTGTCAGTAATGGTGGTAAATATACTTGAGAAGACAACTCTTGTTAGCATATTTGATTAATTCTAATTAGAACTTATATTGATTAACTCTCTTTTAAGAAAAAATAATTCAAGGTTTTCTTTGAACTAATTTTGACTGTTTTATAAGATGATAAAGGGACTAAAAACGACTTAAGGAAATATGAAAGAACATAATGAAAGAACAATTTTCATATGTATAATTTCATTAAAGAGAAAAACATTGACTAGATACGGGGAGAGTTGGCATCCTTACCTTGTCTCTGGTGTTAGTGGGATTGCTTAAAGTATCTTACCATTTAATTTGATAGCGGCTGTTGGTTTGCTGTATATTGCTTTTATTTCCCAAAGTCATTCTGACCTGGTAAATAATTTATTTAATTTTTCTGTTGAAGTTTTCCATGATTATGAAAAAGACTTAAGCTTTTCAATACTTTTAAATAATTCAAATTTGTTTAATATAGTTGAAGTTTGATTATTATGTATTACATATAAACTTTCAATTAATTATTTTAATAATGTATTACTTCCTGCATTATTTTTATTATTTCAAACAATGCATTCCATACATATTCACCCTCAAAATCCCCCTTACCACCCTCTATACTTCTTTTCATCTCTTTCCATTAAGCATTGAGATTAATTTTTTTTACACATTTCTTATTTTTTATTAGTTATATTCTTTATTTACATTTCCAATTATTTCCCCTTTCCAGGATCTCCCCTCCCTGAAAGTCCCATAAGCCCTCTCCCCTCCTCCTATTTCTCAATTAAGCCCTTCCCACTTCCTTGTCCTGATATTCCCCTACACTGCTGCATCAAGCCTTTCCAGGACCAGGGGCCTCTCCTTCCTTCTTCTTGGACATAATTTGATATGTGAATTGTGTCTTGGGTATTCTGACCTTCTGTTCTAATATCCACTTATCAGTGAGTGATTCTTATCTAGCCGTTTCATTTCTCATTGCATACAGTTTGCTTTGCCAACCTGGTCTTGGATTTGGGGCTTCCTGGTGCATGGTCAAGATCTGAGGGTCACATCAGTACAGAAAATCGAGCCTCGCTGTATTAGTAGCTATTACAAGCCAATAGTTCCTCTGCTAAGAGTGTGATCTTTATCCACTTTCCTGTCTCCATGCTGGAATTTTGTCTGGTTGGAGTTTGAGCTGCTCTTGTGTATACTGTTGCCCTCCCCATGAATTCATAAGCACATATGCTCTGTTGTGTCTTGAATGTTTCTTTGATGTTTTCAACCACCTTTAGCTTTTATAATCTCACTTCCTCTAGTCTACAAAAATCTTCAAGACTTGGAGTGTGTAGTGGGTATTTGATAAGAATACTCTGTAGATGGCAGAACACCATACACTTTTAAATTCTCTGCTGGGGTTTCTTTGTGTTAGTTGCTCCCTATGGAAATGAGAAGCATCTCTCATGAAGGCCAAGAGTTGCCATGATTTATGGGTATAACAGTAAGTCATTAGTTGATTTAATTATCTGACTGTTCAGTAGAATAGTAGTATTGCGTTCTCCCCTAGGGCCTCAGACTTAGCTAGCCATGGGTTTTGGCACTTTTAACTGCATCTCATAGAGTGGGACTTTTATTCAATCAGAAAATATAATTTATTGTTATTCATTTATTTTGGGGGGATTGAATTTGGGGACAAACAAATATTAGAGTAGTGGTCTAATAAACTATATGGTATTCTGGAGAAAGTAAAAGTATGTAGATACTGAAAAGATTAGTGGTTGTTGTGGTCAGGGTATATGCAAGGATGAATGAGCAGAACCCAGACTTTTTGAATGGAAATATTTGTACACGGCACAGAAATGATCTGTATAACATTACCCAAATGGTAGCTTTTAATGTTTGTAATTATATTTTATCTTACAAACTGCTTGAAATATTCTTCATTTACCATTGTCAGCTTGAAAGTTGCATCTAGACCAGCTACAGTTTGATTTCATCTGTTGCTCTGTGGTTGACTCAGTCGCTCAATATAAAATAAATCAAATGGTTCTCAATAGTAAGCACAAATCAAGAACCCAGGCAGCTCATCTAGGTCTCTCTTCTCTTTCTGTGCACAACTCCAGACTTTCTCAGTTGATGTTGTGTTAGATATATCATTTGGAATCATATCTTGCTATTAATTCATTCTAAAGATTTAATTGTTACTTAAACATCATGTCATTTGGGTAAAGGATCCTTTATATAAAACACCAGTTTCACTGGCCTGTTAGTTGGTTACCTCATGATGCTAACAAAATACCAACATTAAACTCTATCCTTTCTTGCATCAAATAGTTAAAACTAATTCTAAGTTTCTTTTTGTCTGTTTATAGTTTAGTTTCATTCAGCTTTAACACTACTGAGGGTTAAGTATAGGTCCTCACACAAGATGAGAAAACATTCTACCATTAAGTTACACCTATCACATATTGTTACTTTCTATCTCTGAAAACTAGGCTTAGTAACTTGCCATGTTGGCCTTATACTCACTTAGGAGCCTATGCAGACCATGAACCTCAGTTCCTGGAAGTCTCAACCTCCTGAATTCTTGGGATTACAGGGCTATTTGACTGTTGTGTCTATCCTGCAAGCTTCTAAGGAGAATCATTCTATTTTTCATGCCAGAATATCACCACTTTACACTATATTGATATATGTTTTAGGCATGGAGGAGATGCTCAATTCACTAAGTGTCAAGATGAAATTCAATGCAAGGCTCGACTGGAGGTGTAGCCTAAAGAGCTTACCTATAATTGAACCCTCAGCTCAATGGCTCTCTCTTAAGTGGTTTGATATAAGCACTTGATTTGAAAATTGAACCCATAATTTAGGAGCTTATTTTATTTCCTTCTTCAGTCTGATTTTAAAACTACAAAGAAGATCTCCTTCTATTATAAGTTCGTCTTGGGTACACAATTGTTCTCAAAGGCTGTCTATAAAATTGATCAAGAATCATGTTCCACACCCCCCCCCCCCCACAAAGCTCTTAAGGGTTCTTAGAAAAAGAAACATGGTCTCCAGGACATTGAAGTTGTCTCCTGCTTCTCCCCTTTCCCTATGAACCTGGACTCACACGCTTATTTAGTATCCCATGCTCCTTGTGTGGGACTGGTCTTCCAGTCACAGTTAAAAAAGAAAGCTATTAGTGGTTCACTTAATTCCTCCTTCTGAGGAAGCAGTTCTGTTTAGTTAGACTATTTTCAAAGTCCTTTAAGGAAGTATATAAATTCCTGTATAAATGCTTTCCATTTCATTTAAAGGCAATCAAAAAATTTAACAATTCTTCTCACTACAGGAATATTTCATGATAGACCCATTTCATAGTAACAAAATCTCCTGAAGAGACATTTCTAATTTTAAAGTGCACTAAAATTCTTATTATCAGCAGCCAGGCATATGGTCTGGAGCCCTGAAAATCGAGAATGAAGAACTAATACTTTTCATTCTCAGGATTGAGTTTCTTTTTATGTTTTCCATTGTACATGTCAAAGAAGCTTTCACTTGTAATGATTTTAAAATTCTCATTTCACTTATCATTTCAAAAGTTCATTGACTATTAAAACAATCATTGATTTAACAAGTTGTTGCCGAAGACAAGATCTTAAGATATACTGCAAAAATCAAAATAAGGCCCTTTAAAGAGTATATTTTAATGCAAAATTATTTTTTTTAATTTTTTTAACGATATATCACTTTGATATCTGGAATGCTTCCTCTCTTGCCCATTTTTAGAATAGGTTTACTCATGGATGCCAGCTGTCAGGAGACAGGAATTATGCTTGTACTCTAAACATTATTTTACCATAAAGATATACCTTAGGAAATATTAATAGCTGGTCTTCATTACAAATGGTGAATTTTGAAAATACCATGGCTATTTTAATATCTAAAAGAATGAAAAGAAAGATTTTTATCTCTCAAAAATGATTTGTTATCTAACTCCTTCAAATCTGAAAATTACCTCTAGCATTTAAGAAAATTAATTTTTTTCCTAAATTGACTCCTTGATGCTAGCAATATGTGACACAATATGTTGTCACCCAGTCAGTCTTTCTGCTTAATGAGCAGTCCTTATGTGTCATGTGTTGGACTGAGTGTTAAAATACAGCAGAATTAAGTATAGCCTTATTCTTCATGACTTTTATTTGTCAATGTGAAAGGTAAATATAATAGAGTGAATTAGATGATGTTCTTAAAATGTATTGTGGAGACAAGGGCAGGAGAAGGAATAGAGTTATTGAGTGATCTGCAGGCTTGGATGTTTATACAACTTGTTAGGTCAGGGAAGTCTATGATGAAGCAATATTGAGTGTGAAACAAATTATAATATCTTGATAAATAACATTAATATGTAGATAAATAAAGTTAATATCTTGTCAAAAAACATTCTCAAAACTTTCTGAATTTTGTCCTATAAGGAAATCAGTGTGGCTAGAATAAGGAAGAGGAAGGATCAAAAGAACATAGGACTAAATCTGGCAGTGTGGCGCACGATGCAATCACAAAGGGCCTGCTGCTCTCATGAGTGCACAATCTTTCTCTGTGAAAGCCTTAAAGAGATTCTCAGCACAGAAATTATTTAATGGTCATCATGATTATTGTGTAGGTTGCCAAACCTAATATAACCTAGGAGTAGTATTATCAAAAGTAAGGGAATGGTTGAGATGATCAGGTTCTAGATGCACTGAAAGCTCACAGAGTTAGCTAGCTGATGGATTCAATGTGGCTATAATTGGAAACTGCAGCACATTTTGTTTTTCCAACTCTCATTATGAAGTTACTATGAACTGTTGTAGGAAACACTGGAGGGGAAGTTTGAGATCATAAACTGGAGTTTGTTTCCAAATGAGCAAAATTTAAATTGGCTCTTAGTTTCCACAGGAAGATGACAGATATGTCTGAAATAGGCTTGTGTAGTCTGAGTCAAAGATAAAATTTGTTTTTTTACCATCATTACCAAATGGTTGTAATTTATTATTATGCACTAGATAGAGTTCATCCGTGTGATGTTGTGGATATGCTTGACCTAGGGCACTATTGGGAAATGTGGCCTTGTTGGAGTAGGTGTGGCCTTGTTGGAGGAAGTATTTCATTGTGGGGGATGGGACTTTAGACCTTTCTCCTAATAAACCTCCTTGGGGCCAGTCTTCTCCTGTTTGTCTTCAGAAGAAAATGTAGATCTCTCAACTCCTCAGGTGCAATATCTGCCTGCCTGGATGCTGCTATCACTCCTGCCATGATGATAATGAACTTCACTTCTGCACCTGTATTAATTAAATGTTGTCCTTATAAGAGTTGCCTTGATCACAGTGTCTCTTCACAGCAATGAAACCCTGACTAAGACAATCTAGGTCATAGATTTACCAAAGGTAGAAAATTTGAAGAATAGAGGTAGATAAATCAAGGAACAATATTGAAAATGATCTGGCAGTTATGTCGTCAATGTTTCACAGAAGCCTCAGGAGTATTTTGTGGAGGACAAAGTGATCAACCATGTCAGACACTGCTAGTGGCTCACAGGAGGACGGAGTACTGACAATTAGATTTCTCAAACCAGAACGCAATATGAATGATGAACAAAAATGGTTTGGTGGAATTACTGAAGAAAATATGATTTAAAGTAAGATGTCAAAGAGTGATAAAAATATAGTTAAAAATTTATAGTAGTGATAAAAAGACTTTCCTTTGCAAGTTTGAAATTGAGCTTGAGTCTGAGTAGGGTGGCACATATGTGTAATCCCAACATTGGAAGCTGGAGGCATGAGGATTAGGAGTTTATTTTGATTCTCAATTACATTTTGAGGTTAATATCAGTGCGCACTGCATGAGGTCTTGACTAAGACACAGGAAAAAATGAAATTGCATGATTAAGGAGAAACATATTCTTCTCATTGAGATTCAAAACATTGAAACTTAACTATGTTAACATAAAATATCAGGCTATAATAAGATTAGAGCCAAGTACTCTTTGCAAGAAATATCTGGTGAAGTCTAAGAACAAAGAAAAGTTTAGTGACTCGTGTAAGAGAATTGAAGCCTTCTGTTCCCACCCCTACCTGCTTCCAGTCTACCTACCTGCAAAATCTATTTCCTTTTCTAGAGAGATCTATGTGTCCTTGCCTGAGTCCTCCTTTTCCTGAGTCTCACTGGGTTTGTTTATTGTTTCATGATTGTCCTTTACTTAACAGCTAATATCAACTTATAAGTGATTGCATAGCATGTTCATCTTTCTGGTCTTGATTACTTTATTCAATATGACCTTTTCTAGTTCTAGTTGCCTGCAAATTTCATAATATCATTGTCTTTAACAGCTGAGTAATACTCTATTGTGTAAATACCAGATTTTTCTTTACCCATTCTTTAGTTGAGGGACATCTAGGTTGTTTCTAGTTTCTGACTATTATGAATAAAGCTTCAATGAATATGGTTGAGTAAGTGTCCTTGTGGTAGAATGGAGGATGCTTTTGGTATATGTTCCAAAATAATATTGCTGGGTCTTGAGAATTATTGAGTCCTTTTTTTCTGAGGAACTTTGTACTGGCTGGTTTTGTGTGTCAACTTGACACAAGCTGGAGCTATCACAGAGAAAGGGGCCTCCCTTGAGGAAATGCCTCCATGAATTCCACTTGCAAGGCATTTTCTCCATTAGTGATCAAGGGTGGGAGGGCCCCTTGTGGGTATTGCCATTTCTTGGCTATCTGGGAGTCCTGACTTCTTTAAGAAAGCAAGCTGAGCAAGCCAGGGAAGCAAATCAATAAGTAGCATCCCTCCATGGCCTCTGCATCAGCTCCTGCTTCCTGACATGCTTGAGTTCCAGTCCTGACTTCCTTTGGTAATGAACAGAAATGTGGAAGTATAAGCTGAATAAATCCTTTCTTCCCCAACTTGCTTCTCAGTCATGGTATTTGTGCAGGAATAAAAACCCTGGCTAAGACAAACATCCACATTGATTTCTATTAGCTGTGCTAGTTTGTACTACCCCCAGCAATGGAGGAGTGTTCACTTTATTTCACACCCTTGACAGTATAAGTTGTCACTTGTTGACATGTGTAAAATGGAAACACACAGTAGCTTCATTTTCATTTTCCTTATGGTTGTTGAACAAGTGTTTCTAAGCCATTTGAGATTCCTCTGTCGAGAAGTCTCTGTTTAGATTTGTGTTTCATTTTTTAAATTGGATTATTCAGTTCATTGACATTTGTTTCTTGATCTTTTTATATATTTCGGATATTAGCTCTCTATTGAATGTAGAGTTAGTGAAAACATTTTCCCATTAGGTAGGCTGCCAATTTGTTCTATTGATGGTATCCTTTGACTTGCAGAAGGTTTACAATTTTCATGAGGTCCTATTTATTAGTTGTTGATTTTAGTGCCTGTGCTACTAGTATTCTGTTTAGGAAGTTGTCTCCTGTGACAATGAGTTCAAGGCTATTCCCCACTTTGTTCTTTAGCTTCAGTTAATATTGTTTTATATTTAGGTCTTTGATCCACTTAGACTTGACTTTATGCAAGGTGATAAATTTGAATCAATTGCATTTATTCAGAGCAGGGAGAAACAGAGGGTAGGGTACTGGGAGAGACAAGTAGAACTGGATGACATTTAGTGAGGGATGTACAAAACCTAGTGCAATCCATGAGTGACCCTAGTGAAATTGCTTAATAAAAGACGATATAGGGCCTGAACTGACCATCTTTTATAACTAGCCAAGGCTCCTAGCCATGAGACTGCAAGATCAATTCAGCTATAAAACCTTCTACCTACAATCTGTCCTGCTTACAAGACATGATCGGGCAGTGGTGGTACAGAATCTGTGGGAACGATCAGCCCAAGACTGGTCCAACTTGAGACCCACCCCACCAGAGGAAATTCACACCTGACACTGCCTAGAGAGCCAGGAATCAGAGGCATGTCATTCCAGAGACACAGGATAGAAGCAATGAAATGATTCCTTATGATATTCTTCTATACTCTTTGATTTGTGCCTAGACAAGTTTTCACCAGATGGGTATCATCCAGAAACTTATGAAGCAGATGCAGAGGCCAAGAGCCAAATACTAGATAGGGTCATGGGAAAGCTGAAGAAGAGGAGGAGGAGAAAGGATTGTAGAAACCAGAGGAGATGAGGATACTATAAGAACATTGCCTACAGAATCAACTAAGCAGGGCTCATAGGAGCTCACAGAAAATGAAGTGATAGTCATGGATCCTGTATAGATCTGAGCTAGGTCTTCTGCATATACCTTAAGTTTGGGTAGCTTGATTTTCTTGTGGGACTCCCAATAATAGGAGTCAGGACTATCTCTGACTCTTGCTTGCGCTGGGTTTGCCTGTTCTTTTTCCTCCTACTGGGTTGTCTCATACAGCCATGATATGAATGTTTGTGCCCAGTCTTATTGTATCTTGTTAGATCATGTGCAGTGAATATCTCTGGAAGACCTGATTTTTTTTTTTTAAAGTGAAACAGAGGAGTTGATCTAGAGGAGAAGGGAAGAAGGGGAGGGACAGGGAGAAATGGAGGGAGGGGAAACTGAGGTCAGGATCTTATGTATTAGAGAAGAAATTTTTAAAAATGAGAGAATTGAAGAGGATTATATAGCTCTAGACAAAGACAAAGTGATGGGCAACACTTATTTTCAAGTCAAATCCATCATTTCTTTTAAGTGTGTCTCAATTAAAAATATTTACCTGGTGGCTTAACATTTAACAGGCACATTTTAGTTCAAATTTTATTTCCCCCAACTTAATTCCCTTTCTTCCACTCACCTTTCTACCTCAGTGTGAGCTGTGGTATTTAAATTCCAATCTCACATCCTTGTTCTTCTAGGATTATAGAAAATAAAAGTTAAAAAGGAGAATTTAGCACAGGGTCGAATTCCCCACAAAGCTGAGATTTGGCCACATAATCTGGGAAGAGTTGATGGTGTCATGGTCGTCATGCTCTGGTGTCTCAGTTGTCCCTGCCATTTGTCTGTTTCCCCCTGTTTACTGGCATCTTTCCTTCTGCATTTTCAAAATATCCAGCCTCTTGTCCTCAGGGCTTTTACATTTCTGTTCCAACTTCTTAGATTGATCTTTTCACAGATGTTTATCGAATTTATATTCTTGCAGAAACTGTTACATTACCATACAGCTTCTGATGACTGCTTCACATTCATTTGATCTTCATGGTAGTTATTACTGTACTGCCCACTATATATTTTATATACACTATATATTTTTGATTTTATATTTCTTCACTTATTTCTGAATGTAAACTCTGTCATGTTGGCTATTCTATTTTCCCAATACTTTTATTTGTTAGCATGTGACGAGGTAGGTAAAAGCTACGTGTTAAGTGGGTATGTGAGTAAATAAATTTTTTTCTTCAGATTTTCTTTTTTTTTTAAATTTTTAATTTATTTACATTTCAAGTGTTATCCCCTTACTAGTTTTCTTCCCCCTCCTGGAAACACCACCTCCTAACCCCCTTCCCCTGCTTCTTTGAGGGTGTTCCTCCACCCTTAGCCAATTTGGTACTAAAACTCCAGTTATTTTGATACAGAAAAAATTTGAAAGAATTATCCTTATAAATACATCAAATCTTAAACAAGAACTTATGGAAACAAAAGGGCATGAGTTTCACATTCACAGACTGTGTTTTAGGCATTGCATTATGGTAAAAATATTGACTATGATGTCAATATAATTTCCTCCACAGCTACAGTTACTTGGTGTCTTAGAATCATGGCTGCTTTTTCCACTCTGTAAAATATTGGTGGTAAGATCCCATCTAATCTTGCAATTTCGTATTTTGTTATTTTATCTTTCTCATGCTGCTCTGTAACCTATTATCTATGTGAGTTTCTGTCAATCATTTTATAAACTCAAGGCTGCAAAATTATAAACTGTGACAGAGAGTGACAATGTCTTTAATTATTTTTCTCCAAATATGCTATCATGTTTCTTTCAAAAACTCAGAAGGAATCATAGAACAATGCAGTTCTCTTCTCTCCCCTTTGCATGCAGATTCTGCCCTTGTTCCCACATCAACAAGATCATATATTATCTCCAAATCATGCTCAGGGAGAAAGACTTAAAGAATGTAGTAACCTCAGATATTTTTTAATACATATATTTTTTTATTTTTTTGAGATTATAATATAACCCCCTTCTCTTTCCTTACTTTAAACTCTTTAATGAACCCCCTTAGTTATTATTCAAATCCATGGTCTCTTTTATTTTAGTTGTTGAGTAAAATTCTGCTTGGTCTTTTTAATGTTAATTGTATATGTATGTTTCAGGAGTGCCCTAAAAAGGAAATCCATATTGGATAAACAGTTGTGCTTTTGAGAAGATAGAGAAGTCTATTTCTCCAGCATTCTTCAGTTGCCTGTAGTTCTTTGTATGAATCTTATTTTAGAAAATTTATAACTGCCTGCAGTGATGGAATTCTCTGAAGGCTCCTGCACCATTCTCAATACTTTTATGAGTTCCTTTGGTAGAGTTGGCCTCTGTTCCTGCTACACTATCTGGGTTATAAGTGCCCTGTCCTGACACTTTAAAACTTGCTCTGAGTTTTTTTACCCCGACAAGAGACTGTGGTCCTGGCTTCATCCATATATGACTACTCCTTTCCTTCTGAATTCATGTGACCACCAGTCAACTCAGCACACCATGTCCCTTATAGAATATTGGACTTCTGTATGCCCAGAGGTAGCTTCTACAAGGGTGTGTGGAGACCCTTACCTAGAAATACTTTATCTTTGATTGCCTGAATTGTATGGCATGCTAGATATCAAACTTTTCTGAATTTTTCCTCTTTTAGGGGTTTCAGTTCCCCTAGGCTTTGTTGATAAGAAGGGAGTAATATCACCCATAAGGATATTTCAAACCGTATATTAGTATATTTGCCGCTTTTCTTTACCAGGACTTTGAGGTTAAAGTGGTTGGGAGATAAAAGCTTGTACCTAAATTTGTTTATTTCAGATTTTCTTCCTATGGGGGATATTTTGTATACAAATTTCATAATTTCAAGCCTGACTCCTAAAGTTCATGTCTATTCAATAATGCAAAGTAGATTCAGTTTATCTTAGAGTTCTCAAACTCTAATTTTTTAAAAGTCTTATTTGTAAATTCTCCTCTGAAATTATAGGAAAATTCGTTTGTGCCTCTGCAAAAATCAGAAAAATGTTAAATACTTGTAAGGCATGGCTGCATAGGATAAGCATAATTATTCCAAACGAGAGGAAGGGAGGTATAGTAAGGAAAGCTAGGATCAAAAGATCGCTGAAACCCCATAGGAAAATCATTACATCTTAGAAGTTCTTGACAAAGGCTTGGATATACTACTATATAGTGTAATGATAGTATCTTACATAGTCAGTCTCTAAGGCTAGCTTTGCATGCTGTACACATGTTCCCTCAGTAGACATACTATGGCTTGTCATGTACTTTTTGATGGCCATTGGAATATACTGTCAACCTTTTCCACTTACTTTTGAAATTTTTGTGGAAGCCACTGCGGCACCATCATTTTTTAGATTCTACATGGCTTTACAAACCAGTATCACATGGAAAACACATTGTCCTCCTGAGTTATACCATGATCTGCATGCACAACATTTTAGTGTCTCAGAGTGTCTTCCTGGATGCCCACTGCAAGATGCTGAGGGTGCTACTGAAGAGAAGGGTAGCTCGTTACCTTCTTTCTAAAAGATTCTGACCTGGAAACTCTTTCAAATAAGGTTTTAGTTTGACATTTCTGAACAAGTATTGGCTGTGGCTTTGCCAGACTGGGGAATATCCTTAAGCCATGATTCAGATTTGTCTTGATACAAAGAACTTGGCTTCTTTTTAACCTCAGTAATCTCTTTGGCAGCTACATCATAGTTGCCTGAACTTTTAGACTACTCCTTTTCTGGCCCAATTACAAGTCCTCAAAATGCCCCCCTTTTTATTCCTTTTTTTCCTCCTGATTGTTAGTTTAAAGCTGGCTAAAAGAAGGCAGTAATATCTACCCCATTGATCAAATGACTCGCTGTCTTGAAATTTCTTTTCTCAGATAAACTAGCATATTAAGGTCAGCCTTCCATAATCTCCTAGGATGAATTGTGTCTGTAGTATTTGCCACACTAAACAAAAGTTGCCTCCATTTTAATTTCCATCAGAATTCTCATTTGCATTGGAAATCTCATCAAGTCCACATTCCTATGGTCACTCTGTTAGGAGCCTCCTTCAGGTATAACACTTCCCAAATTCTTCCTATGAACTGATAGCAAAGACTTCTCCATATTATTTTATATAAATTAATACCTAGTCCATTTATGGTTAGCAATTTCCTGCATTATATTTCTGTTAATATTGCCAACACCTTAAATTTAAAAAAAAGGTATATTGTCACTGCTCAAATGTTTTAGAATTACAGTGAATGACTGATTGGCTTTCTGGATTTTGAATGCAATGATGCAATATATCCTGCTAGGTGAACATAGTGGAATTAAGACATTCAGCTTATGACCCTAAAGTAAAAAGAAAGGATCTACTAAACTACAAGAAGATGCAGGAAAGATTCCTGTTTATGTATTTGAAGAAGGTGGCCTATAAACACTAAAGATTCCAATATGGCACTCTGGAAGAACCAAAAGTAGAAGATGCAGGAGACCCAAGAGTAGATCAGTGGTGGCTAAATAACTGTGTAAAAAAGACAGATGGTGTAGGGCACAGAGCATTAATAAGATAGTGAACCTAATCTTTGAGATACTATAATGGTTGCTAAGCATTGATCAAAATCTATACAAAACAGTTCAATGCACAGCAAATGTTAATATTAACAATTGACTTTAACCTACTTTAATTCTAATGCCTGATGCAGATATTGCTAATGAGGAAACATACACGATGTACAATTGTTTTTGCAAGCTTAAAATGGTTCTAAAAGTTTATTAAAATAAAATGAATATATTTTCATAAATTTAATCTTATGTATGCCTAAAATGCATGTTAACTATAAAAAGTTATTAAAATGAAATGAATATATTTTCATAAATTTAATCATATTCATCCCTAAATACATAATATTAAATATTATGCACATTGAAAAGGAGAAGATAAAATGGGATTTCAGGAAACCGTGAAACAATGCAGAGAGCTGAATTTGAATGGGCAGTCATTGGCTCCATGGCATTACTCAGTCCACTGTGAGAACTCGGCCCAGAGCATTTCAAGTAGAGAAATAAATATATAAAGGATTAATTTTACTCTCTGAAATTCCACATTTGATCACTATAATAACTACCAATGTAGGCAATAATATTTTCAGTTGTCTATAAATCATTGTTAATGAATATATAAATAATGTAATAAGACTTTTTTCTTTCTTTTCCATTTTATTGAAAAGAGATTGTTTTGTCCTACATAACATATCCTGGCTATGGCTACCCTCCTTCTGCTCCTCCCAGTTACTCTTCCCCTATACTCTCATCCCGCCCCCCCAGTTACTCCTTCCCCATACACTCATCCTGCCCCCCAGTTACTCCTCCTGTCCACAGATCATCTCCTTTCTGTTTCTCATTGTAAAACAAATGAGCTTCTAAGGGATAATAAGAAAATAAAATGTAATAAGATAAAACAAGAAAATAAAATGTAATAAGATAAAACAAAAATAACATTTAGAATAGAACAAAACAGACAGAGGGCAGAGAAACCAAGAGACCACATAAGAGAGAGAGAGCCAGTCAGTCCCATACTCAGGAATCTCATAAAAACTCTAAACTGGACACTACACACACACATACACACACACACACACACACATACACACACACACCACTTACACATACACACTTATACACACATACTACACATACACACACACACACACACACACAAATACAAATACTCACACATACAGAGGACTGGTAGGGTATAAAGGAATAAGAGAAATATAAATTAAATTAAAATTAAAATTAATGATTAAAATAAAATGCTGATACTACATTGATGAAACAATGAGCCATCAAAGATTCCCTAAGTTCCTTTTCTCTTGACTGCCTTCTGCTGGGTATGCAGCCTACCATTAAGAGTAGTTTGTTTCCCTATCAAGACAGTATAAAAAAACACTACTTTTAATTTCTGGGTAAATTTTATATGGCAAAGCATAGATATTTTAGCTTTCAAATCTATTTACAGCATAGATTTGCAAGAATGGGCTGAGTAGTGTGGTGCTGAACGTGGAAAACATTCTGCCCCTTTACTAAAGGAATATGTGATACAAGGTCTATGATAGGCTGTGCTTTCTTTTTTTAAAAAAGTATTCCTTAGTTAGTACATAGATTGTGGACTAACATAGTAGCGTTTTAATTTGTATTTATTTCTAGAACTAATGAAAGAATAAACCCAAACCTAAATTTCTTCAGGCTAAGAATGAGTTGGTACCAGCTGGGGCAGCCAATACTCAGCTATATACATAGAGATTGGTACGCTCAGAGGTCATATCCTTGTTTCATGAAGGTGTCAGGTTTTAACATTATAGCCATGCGTATAAGTTTGCCTAGTTAATTGAGATTTATTTGCATCAATACAAAGTTTGTTATTTAATTTATAACTCATCCTCTTCTTTCTCTCTCTT
Organism: Apodemus sylvaticus; assembly: GCF_947179515.1. NCBI lineage: Eukaryota > Metazoa > Chordata > Mammalia > Rodentia > Muridae > Apodemus > Apodemus sylvaticus. The sequence continues at coordinate 39,541,440 of NC_067489.1, forward strand.
TCATTATGAAAGATTTTATAGTTTTATTTCTCCTTCCCTTTCTTCCCTTGAAACTCAATATATCTCTTCCTCGTCTCCTTCAAACTTGTGGAGTCTTTTTTTCAATGATTGTTATTGCATGCATACATGTGCATATATCTGTGGGGAGCCATCCTGAGCTATTCGGACTTATGCTTACTCACAGCCCTAAGGTGGCGGCTGCTGAGAAGGAAGAACAATTAACTAGAGCCCTCCCCCTTGAGCTATCGGTGTGAGAAGATTCCCGAGAATACCATAAGATGTTCCTGCCCTAACCGCGGAATGTTCCTGCCAGTGTTACCTCCAGGGGTCCCCACTTGGATGACCTCTTTGCTTCCTGCTTCCATCTCTAGGGGTGTCTCTGCCCTTTCCTCCTTTGTTCTTGTGTGAAGGTCAATTCCTTCTCTGTAAGCCTTAAAACCCACTTACCTCCCCGACATTAAATGAGGCCTTGACAAAACCCAGACTGACTCTGATTTTGTTAGCGTGCTTGGCTTTCCTTTTCTCTCACCCCCCCCCCCATTTTTGACCCTCAGGTAGTGCCCCTTCGAGACCCTAGAATAACTGGGCCTGCTGGACGGGTCATGTATCATTCTATATATTTCTAATAACCGCCTGTTTCATCAATATGATGATACTTGCATGTATGTTTTCAGGGCTAAGCACTTGGCAGTGCACAGCAGTGGGCTGCTCTCTAGGAAGGAGCACCTTCCCTTCCTCGGGCTTCCCTCAGTTGTCAACAGTTCTTTGTGTAGAGCTGAGGCCTTGTGGCTGTTTCGTGGTCTAGTTTGGCATGATATCAGCATTTTCAGTTCACATTGGACAGCCCTGTCTGTGAGATTCTATGTGTATAGCTGCTGATGTTATTAGGAGATACAGTCTCACAACAAAATCCCTGATCCTCTGGCTCTAACAGTCTTACAGTTTCTGCTGTTCTATACTGTCCTGTGAGCCTTGGGTGTGGGGTGTTTTGAAGAAGTATCAAATGGGAACTGGGACCTGCAATTCTGTATTTAGGATAAGAGAATTTATAGTCTCTAAAATCCCTAACTTACCCGTGTTATAGTTTGGATTTGGCCTGAAAAATAATGTGTACCATTTAGAATTATTTGTACCCAAATACATGATAGTTTAAAGTATCCAAAACCAAGAGACAGTACTATAGTAAGAGTTTCTAGGTTTTCACTTAAAGTAACACTGAATTCTGGACATGAAAGACATTGGGAAGGAAAGATCAGAGGCAACATTTTGCTGTTTAAATTGCATTCTGATTGCTTTACTTTGAGGACTGAAGATTTCATGCTTAGGAGTTTATGAGCATCAGAAAGATAAGTAATAGCTTAATAGGCCAACCAAGAGTTGCATGTATAAGAATAGGCTGTTCCCAGATTGTATGTATAATCTCCAATAAACTTCATTTTAGTTGTATGAAAAACACAATTTACTACCAGTGACAAGCTGATGGTAGATGATAATATTGTGATCCATAGAAACACAAAATGCATTATTGTAAATCAAATATTGGTATATATATGTACATATATAAAACAATTTTGCATGCAGCTATTAATAATCAGTGCTCTTGAGTGTATCTATTCAATTTCTATGTTTGCAATATTTTAATTTATGTCTTGAAAGTCCTCTCTTCTGATACCAATTTGATGAAAAGGAGGCAGATGCATGTGTTTATGTTTGAATGATTGAACAGGATAAAACCTAAGGACTGAGCCTGTGTAACTCACAGTTATTCATCCACCCTAATGATATGAATACATAGTGAAACTGAAGCCTAAATAATGTAAATATTTATAGATCCCACTCTCTCTAACCTCAGAGTTAGCCAATTTGTGCACATCTGATCAAATATTTAAAATAAACATTAAATTAAACTTTAAAAGGAAGAAGTTCCATTCATCATTGCATTTTGTCAGCAGTGCTTAGCTATGGATTTGTTTCATTCTATAGTTTTTGATGTTTATTTGGACTCACAACCTTCAAAAATTTGGAGTCTGAAGTCCTACTGTCATATGGTAACGCTTCCCTTCAATATTAACTTAGATGTATGATGTATAATTTTGTGCCAATGTTTATTTGAAATACACTATTTGTGAGCTTACTTTTATCTGTAATTTTATGGTCAATGAGAAATCTAGGCTCATAACACACTAAGATTATAATAACATGATGATATGACAATGAGGCTCATATTTTATTGGTCTAGTATTGGCTTTTTTTCATTATTGTAACACCAATACACACATCACTCCATTTATACCACTCTAGTAATATCTTAATCTAGGTAGGATGAGTGCCCTTAACTTTAAGAAAAGAATAGAGAAGCATTATATCATTTGCTATTGCATTATTACAAAAAAATGGTACGTATCAGATTAAGAAAAATTTAACATAATGAACATAGTCTTTGGACTCTATTCTTTACAATGTCGCTCTCATTATAAAATAATCATCCCCCTTTAAGACTTTTATCTAGTTGAGAGGTAGAACTGAGATATAAACAACTTTTTCTGTATCTAATTTTAGAAATAAATTGATTGATTTATAGTCTGATTTTCCTTCTTTTAAAAAAAGTGTTTCTCTTTCTGTTAAAGTTGTATGTAAACATGGGCTACAACCTGGGTTGCTTTAGCCATGCACAGCCACCAATGGTTGGGTTGATGTTTAAGTTCAAACATTGGTCTAGAACATGTGAAATTTATGCAGATTATTTCCTCCCAAAATATAGCTCAAAATGTGATCATTAGGGATAGTCACTTTCACCATTAACTATCGATATTAGTGTTCTAAACCATTATCAGGCGAACATTTTTTATTTCAAAAGATTAGTTTTTACATTGCTGACTGCTCTTGCATTTGTATTTCTTATTTCCCCAACCTCCAGCCTACAGCCTCAATTTATCTCTTTGTGACTCTTGAACTTCATCTCATCTTCCCAAGTCATAAATAGAAAGGATGTCAAGATTCTGGAACGATTCAGGATGTTCTAGTTTGACTATGTGCTATGTATTATTGAATTGTTACTTTTTTTATATAGTTTTCAGACTTAAGAATAGGGAAACTTCAGCCTTGTTTTTCCATATTGAATTGTGTGTGACCTGTGATTATGTTTCAGTGCTTCAAATGTGGGCTTGTTCAATTCTGTATGAACACAGGCTATCACCTTTGTTCTTTTTAAAATTTTATTTTACTGATTTATATTATAATGAAATAATTTTCTCTTTCCTTGTCCTTCTTCCACATCCTCCCATATACCAACTCTTGCTCCATTTTGTATTTATAAACGTTTTTCCCATTGATTACTGTTACACATATACAAGTATAACCAGCTCAGTCTGTATAGTGTTTCTGATGTATATAATATCAGAGATGACCATTTGGTATTGGATAACCAATTAGTATGTGCTCATTTATGAGGAAGACTACACATTTGTTAGCATTCCACTGAAATTTGATCAGCTTTAATAGATTTTTCAGTGGTTGGAGACATGAAGGTATACCTAATCTTCATGAAAGGTATAGGCTATCCTGTTCTGGTTCAGTCTTTGGTTTCTTTAATACCCAGTTTTTTGGGCTCATAGTAAAATCTAGGAACGTATTGTTACAACACTGTGTGTGTATGACTTTTCTCCATCCCCAACATAAGAATTTCTATTTCCTCAGAGGCAAGAAAACCTACTTTCACTTTGTCATATATTATTCCTAATCTATTATTCATAAATGAACTTTATTTCCAGAACCCTTTAGGGGTCTAGTATTTGGCTCTCAAAAGGGCCTTAAAAACACTGCTTTCCACATGCAATGCCTCTATAGTAACTTTGAAAGTTCACCTAGGATAAAAAGAAGCCAAGAATAGTTTTTGCTGTAACAACCCTTTTCAAAGGTAAACAATGACTGTAATCTATGGGGGAAATATATAAATACATTTTTCAAAAGAATTTCTAAAAGAAAAATTTCAAAGGTTAAGTAGTATATTGCTATATTTAGTAAACAAAAGAAAATTCTAACAAAATTACTTTTAAGTCATAATGTGTTTTTTGAAAAATATATTTCTATATATGGTTATATATATTCATTAAAGATAAATGACTGATAAATCTATAATTAACATGGTTATTTTTCAAGAATGTAACATGTTTCTTGCAACAAATAATAGAATATCTAGACAAAATCAGTAAATGTTAGATGAACTTTAACTTAACAAAATCTAATCAATAATTAGAATAACTTACTTCATAATTACACAATAACCTTCATTTCATATGCTTATACGATACACATAAAAGCAAATCCTTCCTGAATACAAGAGCTACAGCAAATTCTAAGTAATCCAGGTCCAAAGACTTATAAATAAACAAAAACAAATAAAATTAAATATTTAATAATCTAATTAAAGAGAAAATTAAAACAAAAACTACCCAAATGTAGCAACCCTACATGTGTAAAGATTTTTTCACTGCCATGAGTCATTAAGTAAAAATCTAGTAGCAGTGGTAGGTTTCTTTCCTATGAATTGTTGGGCAGGGAGGCCCTTGAGGTTTCAAAAACTTTATGTACATGGCCAGTGTTCATGTTTTCCCACTAGAACTAAGTTGTTAGATTCTATTACCAAAGGGATATTTATTCTTTATGCCAAAACTCTTGGTTGCAGAACATAGAGAAATCAAGATATAACTGGGTCAGAAGCTCAGCTCTCATAGTGTTGAAGGGTGGGGGAAGTGGGTCTGCATAGGCTTCCCAGCAAGAAAGGCAAGAATGAGAGTCTTACTCAGCTCTGGACCTTATGAACCACAAAATACAATTCAGGCAAGCTTAGCTCACTGGTGCATTAATGACAAGACTGTCATGGTGGTAACCAATCAGTTTGTGCACCTTGTGTTTTTATTTGTACCTTGCTCCACAGGAGGGAATTCACTTTTCGTACCAAAAACAAGGTAAGAGATTCATTACTCAGAAGATAATATACTGTAGTAGAAAAGGTACTGGTGTTGTTTGTGCTAAATTTTAGCTGATGCGTCTGTCCAATTTTCTTTTAAATAATTAAGTTTATGGCAATAAACTTTACTGTGCATGGTACAGTTGTTAGCTTTGGACAGGGCTGCTACTTTCTGCATGAAGTATTCAGAAATGACTACAGAGATGAACACATGGTCAAATTCCAGAGAATAAATGACTTTTGGTTACCCAGATATAAAAAGGATATTTATAACACCCATTTAAAGTCTCAAGGAATAGCCAGAAGGAACAGAAATATTTTTTAATATTTTTATTTTCTATATTCTTTGTTTACATTCCAAATGATTTCCCCTTTTCCAGATTCCCCCCTCCCCATATGTCCCATAATAATTTAAGAGCAAAAGGAACCAGAGGTAAGGGTATAGAACCCTGAGTTCTGCTGCACTTTTAAACTCACAGCTGTGATTGGCTGTATAGGATCGCCACAATACTTTGTTGTAAAAGGGGGAGTTACTTAAGGGTTGTAACTCAGTATACACAGATAATGGTTGATGGAGGTAGGAGACATCATATATTGTCCATTTTAGAAATATATTATTAACTTTTTTTGCTGTGGATTTGCTTCAATGCCCACATATTCTACATATTTATTTTAGTACTTGCAATATGCATATTTTACAGATATTTTATCCCATCCTACAGGTTGTCTGTGCCTCCTATTGTAGTCTTTGTTGTGTAAAAAATGTTTAATTTTGCTTTTTGTTCCTTTGCCTTTCATATTGTATGTGAAAAATCCTCATCTATCACAATGTTCTCAAACTGTCCTCCTACATTCTCTTCTGATGGTTTAATCTAGGTCTTTGCTCCTTTTTTTTTTTTTTAGGGGAGATAGGGTTTATTTTAGCTTACATTTTCACGCTACAAACATAGCAGGTAAGTCAAGGCAGCAACAATTTTAAGACATCTAATCATATCCTATCTACACTGAATCACATTTACCTCTTCCATTCTTATACAGTCTGAGACTCAAATCCAGGGAATCATGCTGCCCACAATGTGCTGGATCTTTTCACATCAATGAATGCAATCAAGACAACCCTCACTGACATCCCCAGAGCCTAATTATCTAGACAACCAACCCCCTGTGACATTGTGTTCTCAGGTGGTTCCAGAGTGTGTCAATTGACAATAAAAATGAACCATCACAGACTAAAACATTGTTTTGGAGGTGTGTGTGTGTGTGTGTGTGTGTGTGTGTGTGTGTGTTCACATGGGTAGGGAAGATGAAAGTTGAGTGTCTTCCTGTATTGTTTTCTAACTTAGTTTTAAAGACAGGACTTCTCACTGGACCGTAAGTTCAATGACTTGCTTTGTTTCATTTTGAATTATGTTTCATAGCTGATGAGGGATGTGATCTAATATCTTCCTTTTCCAAATGGATGTCCAAGTTCCACAGCTCTACTGAAAAATCATTTCCTCTATACATATCTAAACAATGATATTTTTGTCATAGTCTTATTAGGTAGCACATATATACATGAAAGTCTTTTCTATTTCTGAGACAAAGCATGAATACGTAATGTATTCCAGGAAAAGGTTTGAATAATCCAACTTGAACCAATTAAAGAAAAAAATGTGTGGTTGTTCTATGGCCAGTGTACTGTGATGATTTTCTGAAGAATAGACAAAGAAAGAGCTTTTACCTGTTTCTTGATTCTGTGCATGTGATTTTTATCTTGCATGAGATGGTCACACATCCGTTCAATGACAAGATAAATCATCTACAACAATAATTTCATAGTGTATATGTATATTGAAATATCACATCATAGACCAAACATTAATTAATTTTTTAAAAGACATAATTGAGAAAAGTTGGTGAAGTTCCTTGGTTTAACTTTAATTTTATTCTACAATGGGAAAATCATCGTGTTAGTCTTTGTGATCTCTTGTTTTGGTGCCACAGAAAATCTTCACTGCTCACTAGTTTTCATTGGCACTTATGAAGTAGATATGGGGTTGGTTTGCCCTTTTTAGATATAAACTCCTCTCCTGTTGATTCAGGTGAGGAGAGTTAGTGTGATTTAAATTCACCCTGATGACTTAAGCCATACACTTTCTCAAGTTAGACATGTGGCTTCTTTTAAAATGCAATTTAGGCTACAACTTACTAGGCTCATGATGCATCCATTCACAGACTGTTACACATGCCAATCACTCTTCAAAGCTGCTGTCAACAGTCTCTTGGTGTTTTCTCAGCAGTGTTAAGCGCATGCCCTTTGTATCCTATGCCCTGCAAACCTTCATGATTCTTTTTTTTTTTTTGACTTTTGCTTTTTCCTCTGTGCCTGATTTAACTGAATAAGAAGTATATATGTGAAGCAGTAAATATTGCCCTCCCATCAGTGTCATGGTAAGATTATTGCTCTAATTTTAATGCATGCTTTTCCCTAACTTGTGTTGAAAATTAATAGCATTTGTTGCAGTGTTAAGAGATTAAAGCTTTAAGAGGTATTTCGGGCACGTGAAGAGATCATTATAAAAGAACAAGTTTTGGTACCTTCTTAACCTTCTCCACAATCTTTTTTACTTTTTTGACCTCCTCTCTGTCTTTTATTTTTTCACTCTCCCTTCCCACATGGGAAAATATAGGAGGAAGATCCTTACTAATTGACAGCATCTTAATCTTATACCTGTCAGAATACATAACTACAATTATTTCTATCTTTTACAAATGTGCCAGCATGTGGTGTGGATTCTATTATAGAAGCATAAGACAGAGTCAGACAGTTATACAACAATCCCGGATCCCAATGAGAGATATCTCTGAGATATGTTTTGTATTTTATTATAGACAGGTCTAAGCATCAAGGCCTACACATAGAATCTGCCTCATAATGTCCACTTTATTAAATTAACTTATACACCTTTTCTCACTTCTTATGCTTCTTACTCTCAGATCTTCTAGTTGATATATGTAGAAATGTAGCTAATATATAAAATTCTCATTTAAAAAGCTTTTTTTGTATCTTGTTCCATTCAAGTTCCATTTGAGCTAGCAGAAGCTATGATGAAAATGTCTAAACTCCAAAGCCTAGGAGAGAAGGCATCAGCTAACCCATCTGAGCTACTTAATATTTTATTTAGATTTATTTATTTATTATGTGTGTTTAAATGTTTGACTAAATGTGTGTATATGTACCATGTGCATGCCTATGGATTTCAGAAGGTGGGCATATGATTCCCTGGAACTGGGGAATGTTTTTGAGCTACTGTATAGGTGTTGGCAATGGAACCAAGGTCCTCTGAGAACAGGTACTCATATACTTATCTGAGCTGTTGTTATATCCCCTGATATATTTAATTTCAATAAGCCTTCATCTTTTAAAGAAAGTTTTGGACTTCAGAATCACTGGAGATACAAGACTAATTAGTTCATCTAACAGAGACTTTAAGAGCATTCATTTTCTTGTCAGGTTGCAAAACCCTGTTCTGTATGAGCATAGCACTTTCTTTCATGCCCTGCCAAACAGTTGCTGATATTAGTTACATCACATTGATATTGTAATATTTTGAGTCTAACTATAATTTCTCATGATATTAGTTTGAAAGTAAAAAAAAAGTTCTTTCATATATTTTCAATATGAAAATGAAATTCAATATGAAAGTTTACCATAGTGAATGAAAAAGGGTTATCAGTTTCTCCCATCTATTTCCTGGAGCTGAAAACATCCAGTGGAAAAAAGATAGCCTTTTCAACAAATGGTGCTGGTTCAATTGAAGGTCAGCATGTAGAAGAATGTGAATTGATCCATTCTTATCACCTTGTACTAAGCTCAATTCCAAGTGGATCAAGTACCTCCACATAAAACCTGACACACTGAAACTAATAGAAAAGAAACTGGGAAAGACCCTTGAGGACATGGGCACAGGGGGAAAGTTCCTGAAATGAACACCAATAGCTTATGCTCTAATATCAAGAATTGACAAATGGGAGCACATAGGTGGTTCATCAGCCAGCTGGTCACGGGGCCTGTGTCCTACATGAGTATCAACAGAGGGAGTGACTCTCCACTGCCATCTTCACTCCATGACAGAGCAGTCAGGGAACACCTGGTTCACTGAGACAACCCAAGTATAACATTGCTTGAGGCAAGACTCAGCAGGGCTCCAAAGGCACAAAAGAGAAAGGCAGCATATCAGCAACCTGGGCCAGAGGAAACCCAGTCATCCAGTGTCGCAGAAATAACCTTAAAGGTCCACAGGAGGTTGAAGCACCAGCCAGTGACAATAAGACCATCTAACACCAGTGAGAACCAGATGGCTAAAGGCAAACTTAGAAACATTAGTAACAGAAACCAAAGCATTATGGCAGCATCTGAACCCAATTCTCCATCAACAGCTAGTTCTGGATACCCCAACACACCAGAAAAACAAGAGTTGGATTTAAAATCACTGGTCACACCCTTCACAATAGCCACAAACAGTATAAAGTACCTTGGGGTGACTCTTACCAAACATGTGAAAGATCTGTATGACAAGAACTTCACGACTCTGAAGAAGACCTCAAAAAATGGAAAAACCTCCTATGTTCATGGATCGGCAGGATTAATATAGTTAAAATGGCCATTATGCCAAAAGAAATATACAGATTCAATACAAAACCCATCAAAATCAAACTCAATTCTTCATAGAGTTAGAAAGAGCAATTCTCAAATTCATCTGGAATAACAAAAAACCTAGGATAGCTAAAACTATTCCCAACAACAAAAGAAATTCTGGGGGAATCCGTATCCCTGACCTCAAGCAATACTACAGAGCAATGGTGTTAAAAACTGCATGGTATTGGTACAGTGAGAGTCAGGCAGATCAATGGAATAGGATTGAAGGTCCAGAAATGAACCCACACACCTATGGCCACTTGATCCTCAACAAAGGGGCTGAAAACATCCAATGGAAAAAAGATAGCCTTTTCAACAAATGGTGCTGGTTCAACTGGAGGTCAGCATGCAGAAGAATGTGAATTGATCCATCCTTGTCTCCTTGTATTAAGCTCAAATCCAAATGGACCAAGGACCTCCACATAAAGCCAGACACTCTGAAGCTAAAAGAAAAGAAACTGGGGAAGACCCTTGAGTACATTGGTACAGGGGGAAAGTTTCTGAACAGATCACCAATAGCGTATGCTCTAAGATCAAGAATTGACAAATGGGACCTCATAAAATTACAAAGTTTCTATAAGGCAAAGGACAATATCAAAAGGATAAATCGGCAACCAACAAATTGAGAAAAGATCTTCACCAACCCTACATCAGATAGGGCTAATATCCAATATACATAAAGAACAAAAGAAGTTAGACTCCAGAAAACCAAATAACCCTATTAAAAAATGGAGTACAGAGTTAATCAAAGAATTCTCACCTGAAGAACTTCGGATGGCGGAGAAGCATCTTAAAAAATGCTCAACTTCATTAGTCATTAGGGAAATGCAAATCAAAACAACCCTGAGATTTCACCTTACACAAGTCAGAATGGCTAACATTAAAAACTCAGGAGACAGCAGGTGTTGGCCAGGATGTAGAGAAAGAGGAACACTTCTCCACTGCTGGTGGGGTTGCAAATTGGTACAACCACTCTGGAAATCAGTCTGGCGATTCCTCTGAAAACTGGGCAGGTCAGTTCCAGAAGATCCTACTATACCACTCCTGGGCATATACCCAGAGGATTCCCCAGCATGTAATAAGGGTATATGCTCCACTATGTTCATAGCAACCCTATTTATAATAGCCAGACCCTGGAAAGAATCCAGGTATCCCTAAACAGAAGAATAGGTGCAAAAAATGTGGTATATATACACAATCGAGTACTATTCAGCCATTAGAAACAATGAATTCATGAAATTCTTAGGCAAATGGATGGAGCTGAAGAACATCATACTAAGTGAGGTAACCCAGTTTCAAAAGATCAATCATGGTATGCACTCACTAATAAGTGGATATTAACCTAGAAAACTGGAATACCCAAAATATAATCCTCACATCAAATGAGGTACAAGAATAACGGAGAAGTGGCCCCTTGTTCTAGAAAGACTCAGTGTAGCAGTATAGGGCAAAACCAGAACGGGGAAGTGGGAAGGGGTGGGTGGGAGAATAGGGGGCGGGAAGGGGGCTTATGGGACTTTCGGGGAGTGCGGGGCCAGAAAAGGGGAAATCAATTTAAATGTAAATAAAAAATATATCGAATACAAAAAAAGAAAAAAAAAGTAAAAATCACTTGTCAGGATGCTGTTAGAGGAACACATGAAGGACATAAATAAATCTCTTAAAGAAATTCAGGAGGATATGGGTCATAAGTTAGTAGCCAATAAGGAGGAAATGCAAAAATCACTTAAAGAAATACAGGAGAACTTTGGTAAACAGGCAGAAGTCATGAAAGAAGAAACACAAAAATCTCTTAAAGAATTAGAGGAAAACACAAACAAGCAAGTGAAGGAACTGAGCAAAAACATCCAGGATCTAAAAACAGACGTAAAAACAACTAAGAAATCACAAAGGGAGACAACTATGGAGATAGAAAACCTTGGGAAGAAATCAGGGGCCATAGATGCATATATCAACAACAGAATACAAGAGATAGAAGAAAGAATCACAGATACTGAAGATACCATAGAAACCATGGACTCAACAGTCAAAGAAAATGCAAAATGCAAAAAGCTTGTAATCCAAAATATCCAGGAAATCCAGAAGACAATGAGAAAGCCAAACCTAAGGATTACAGGCATTGATGAGAGTGAAGATTTATAACTGCAAGGGACAGAAATATCTTCAACAAAATTATGGAAGAAAACTTCCCTAACCTAAAGAGAGAGATGCCCATGAATATACAAGAAGCCTACAGAACTCAAACAGACTGGACCAGAACAGAAGTACTTCCCGTCACATAATAATCAAAACCACCAATGTACTAAAAAAAGAAAGAATACTTAGGGCAGTAAGAAAAAAAGGGCAATTAACATATAAAGGAAGACCTATCAGAATTACACCAGACTTCTCACCAGAGACCATGAAAGCCAGAAGATCCTGGGCAGAGTTCATGCAGACTCTAAGAGAACACATATGCCAGCCAAGACTACTATACCAAACAAAACTCTCAATCACTATAGATGGAGAAACCAAGATATTCCATGACAAAACCAAATTTACACAATATCTTTCCACAAACCCAACTCTACAAAGGATATTAGGGGGAAAACACCATTACAATGAGGGAAACTATACCCTGGAAAAAGCAGGATATCAAACTTCTTTCATCAAACCCAAAAGAAGATAACCACGCAAGTATAAAATTAACATCAAAAATGATAGGAAGCTGGAAAGAACCCAGGTGTCCTTCAATGGAGGAATGGATATGAAAAATATGGTATATTTACACAATGGAGTACTATTCAGCCACAAGAAACAATGAATTCATGAAATTCTTAGACAAATGGATGGAGCTGGAGAACATCATACTAAGTGAGGTAACCCAGTCTCAAAAGATCAATCATGGTATGCACTCACTGATAAGTGGATATTAGCCTAGAAACTTTGAATACCCAAGACATAATCCACAAATTAAATGATGTCCAAAAAGAATGGAGGAGTGGCCCCTGGTTCTGGAAAGACTCAGTGCAAGAGTATAGGGGAATTCCAGAACAGGGAAGCGGGAAGGGGTAGATGGAGGAACAGGGGGAGGGAAGAGGGCTTATGGGACTTGCGGGGAATGGAGACCCAGAAAGGGGAAATCATTTGAAATGTAAATAAAAAATTTATCAAAAAGGTTAAAGAATAAATAAAAGAAATAAAAATAAAAAAATCATAGGAAACAATAACCACTACTCCTTAATATCTCTTAACATCAATGGACTCAATTCCCCAATAAAAAGACACAGGCTAACAGACTGGATATGTAAACAGGACCCTACATTTTGCTGCATACAGGAAACCCACCTCAGCATCAAAAACAAAAACTACCTTAGAGTAAAAAGGCTGGAAGCCAATTCTACAAGCAAATGGACTCAGGAAACAAATCAGAGTTGCCATTCTAATATCAGATAAAATTGACTTTCAAACTAATGTCATCAAAAGAGACATGGAAGGACACTTCTTGCTAGTCAAAGGAAAAATCCACCAAGAACTCTCAATCCTGAACATCTATGCTCCAAAGGCAAGGGCAGCATCATTCATAAAAGAAACTTTACTAAACCTCAAAGCACACATTCCACCTAGCACAATAATTGTGGGTGACTTCAGCACTCCCATCTCCTTGATGGACTGAAGGGAAAACAGAAAATAAACAGGGAGACAGTGAAACTAATTGAAGCTTTGGACCAATTGAGAGAGAGAGAGAGAGAGAGAGAGAGAGAGAGAGAGAGAGAGAGAGAGAGAGAGAGAGAGAGAGAACTTTTTATCCCAAAGCAAAAGAATATACCTTTTTCTCAGCACCTCATGGTACCTTCTCCAAAATTGATCATATAGTTGGTCACAAGACAGACCTCAACAAATAAGAAGATCGAAATAATCCCATGCCTCCTATCAGATCACTATGGAGTAAATGTGGTCTTTAATAACAATAAAAACAACAGAAAGCATACACTAGAAGCTTAATGGAACAACTGAAAGCCCTGGAACAAAAAGAAGCTAATTCACCCAGGAAGATAAGAAGACAGGACATCATCAAACTCAGGGCTGAAATCAATCAAGTAGAAACTAAGAGAACCATATAAAGAATCATCAAATCCAGGAGTTGCTTCTCTGAATAAATCAACAAGATAGATAAACCCTTAGCCAGACTAACCAAAGGGCACAGAGACAGTATACAAATTAACAAAATTAGAAATGAAAAGGGAGATATAACAAAAGAAACTGAGGAAATTCAAAAAATCATCAGATACTACTACAAAACCCTGTACTCAACACAACTGGAGAATCTGGAGGAAATGGACAATTTTCTAGACAGATACCAAATACCAAAATTAAATAAGGACCAAATAGATCATCTAAACAGTCCCATAACCCCTAAAGAAATAGAAGGGGTCATAAAAGTCTTCCAACCAAAAATAGCACAGGACCAGATGGTTTCAGTGCAGAATTCTATCAGAGCTTCAAAGAAGACCTAACACCAATACTCTTCAAACTATTCCACAAAATAGAAACAGAAGGAACCCTACCCAATTCCTTCTACGAAGCCACAATTACGCTGATACCAAAACCACACAAAGATCCAACAGAGAAAGAGAACTTCAGACGAATTTCCCTTATGAACATCGATGCAAAAATACTGAATAAAATTCTTGCCAACTGAATCCAAGAGCACAACAAAATGATTATCCACCATGATAAAGTAGGCTTTATCCCAGGGATGCAGGATTGGTTTAATATATGGAAATCCATCAATGCAATCCACTACATAAACAAACTCAAAGAAGAAAACCACATGGTCATTTCATTGGATGCTGAAAAAGCATTTGACAAAATTCAGCATCCTTTCATGCTTAAAGTCTTGGAAAGAACAGGAATTCAAGGCCCATACCTAAACATCATTAAAGCAATATACAGCAAACCAGTAGCCAGCATCAAACTAAATGGAGAGAAACTTGAAGCAATCCCACTAAAATCAGGGACTAGACAGGGCTGCCCACTTTCTCCTTATCTTTTCAATATTGTACTTGAGGTACTATCTTGGGCAATTCGACAACATAAGGAGGTCAAAGGGATACAAATTGGAAAGGAAGAAGTCAAACTATCATTATTTGCAGATGACATGATAGTCTGTCTACCTAAGTGACCCAAAAAACTCCACTAGAGAACTCCTACAGTTGATAAACAACTTCAGCAAAGTAGCAGGTTATAAAATCAACTCAAACAAATCAGTGGCCTTCCTATACTCAAAGGATAAGCAGGCTGAGAAAGAAATTAGGGAAATGACCCCCTTCACAATAGCCACAAACAGTATAAAGTACCTTGGGGTGACTCTTACCAAACATGTGAAAGATCTGTATGACAAGAACTTCAAGACTCTGAAGAAGGAAATGGAAGAAGACCTCAAAAAATAGGAAAACCTCCCATGCTCATGGATCGGCAGGATCAATATAGTTAAAATGGCCATTTTGCCAAAAGCAATATACAGATTCAATGCAATACCCATCAAAATCCCAACTCAATTCTTTACAGAGTTAGAAAGAGCAATTCTCAAATTCATCTGGAATAACAAAAAACCCAGGATAGCTAAAACTATTCTCAGCAACAAAAGAAATTCTGGGGGAATCAGTATCCCTGACCTCAAGCAATACTACAGAGCAATAGTGTTAAAAACTGCATGGTATTGGTACAATGACCGGCAGGCAGATCAATGGAACAGGATTGAAGATCCAGAAATGAACCCACACACCTATGGCCACTTGATCCTTGACAAAGGGCTGAAAACATCCAATGGAAAAAAGATAGCCTTTTCAACAAATGGTGCTGGTTCAACTGGAGGTCAGCATGCAGAAGAATGCGAATTGATCCATCCTTGTCTCCTTGTACTAAGCTCAAATCCAAATTGATCAAGGACCTCCACACAAAGCCAGACACTCTGAAGCTAATAGAAAAGAAACTGGGGAAGATCCTTGAGGACATCGGTACAGGGAGAAAGTTTCTGAACAGAACATAAATAGCATATGCTCTAAGATCAAGAATTTACAAATGGGACCTATAAAATTACAAAGTTTCTGTAAGGCAAAGGACACCATCAAAAGGACAAATCGGCAACCAACAAATTGGGAAAAGATCTTCACCAATCCTACATCAGATAGAGGGCTAATACCCAATGTATATAAAGAACTCAAGAAGTTAGACTCCAGAAAACCAAACAACCCTATTAAAAATGGGGTACAGAGTTAAACAAAGAATTCTCACCTGAAGAACTTCGGATGGTGGAGAATCATCTTAAAAAATGCTCAACTTCATTAGTCATTAGGGAAATGCAAATCAAAACAACCCTGAGATTTCACCCTACACCAGTCAGAATGGCTAAGTTTAAAAATTCAGGAGACAGCAGGTGCTGGTGAGGATGTGGAGAAAGAGGAACACTCCTCCACTGCTGGTGGGGTTGCAAATTGGTACAACCACTCTGGAAATCAGTCTGGCGTTTCCTCTGAAAACTGGGCACCTCACTTCCAGAGAATCCTGCTATACCACTCCTGGGCATATACCCAAAAGATTCTCCAGCATGTAATAAGGATACATGTTCCACTATGTTCATAGCAGTCCTATTTATAATTGCCAGAAGTTGGAAAGAACCCAGGTATCCCTCAAAAGAAGAGTGGATGCAAAAAATATGGTATATCTATACAATGGAGTACTATTCAGCCATTAGAAACAATGAATTCAAGAAATTCTTAGGCAAATGGATGGAGCTGGAGAACATCATACTAAGTGAGGTAACCCAGACTCAAAAGATAAATCATGGTATGCACTCACTAATAAGTGGATATTAACCTAGAAAACTGGAATACCCAAAACATAATCCACACATCAAATGAGGTACAAGAAGAACGGAGGACTGGCCCCTTGTTCTGGAAATACTCAGTGAAGCAGTATAGAACAAAATCAGAATAAGGAAGTGGGAAGGGTTGGGTGGGAAAACAGGGGGAGGGAAGGGAACTGATGGGACTTTTGGGGAGTGGGGGTCCAGAAAAGGGGAAATCATTTGAAATGTAAATAAATATATCAATAAATTTAAAAAAATAATACTTTATTGCAGAATATAAATTAAGTAACATAAAAATAAAAAATATGAACATTATAAAACCAACGAAGTTAAAGGTATTAATGCATATCTTTTGCTAATAAATGTGATTCTTTTCTTTTAAAAAAAAAAACTACAAAGTATCTGTAAGACAAAGGACACTGTCAAAAGGACAAAATGTCAATCAACTGATTGGGAAAGGTTCTTCACCAACCCTAAATCTGACAGAGGGCTAATATCGAATATATACAAAGAACTCAAGAAGGTAGAACCCAGAGAACCAAATAACCCTATTAAAAAGTGGGGTACAGAGCTAAACAAAGAATCTTCACCTGAAGAACTTTGGATGGCTGAGAAGCACCTTATGAAATGTTCAATATCATTAATCATTTGGGAAATGCAAATCAAAACAACCCTAAGATTTTACCTCACACCAGTCAGAATGGCTAAGGTTAAAAACTCAGGAGACAGCAGGTATTGGCAAGGATGTGGAGAAAGAGGAAGACTCCTCCACTGCTGGTGGGATTGCAAGATGGTACAACCACTATGGAAATCAATCTGGTGGTTCCTCAGAAAACTGGACATGACACTTCCAGAGGACCCTTCTATTCCTCTCCTGGGCATATACCCAGAGGATTCCCCAGCATGCAATAAGGACACATGCTCCACTATGTCCATAGCAGCCTTATTTATAATAGCCAGAAGTTGAAAGAACCCAGATGTCCCTCAATGGAGGAATGGATACAGAAAATGTGGTATATTTACACAATGGAATACTACTCAGCAATTAAAAACAATGAATTAATGAAATTCTTAGGCAAATGGTTGCAACTGGAAGATATCATCCTAAGTGAGGTAACCCAATCACAAAAGAATATACCTGGAATGCAATCACTGATAAGTGGATATTAATTAGCCCCGAAGCTCTGAATTCTCAAGACACAGCATATCAAATGATACCCAAGAAGAGGGAAACAGAAGGCCCTGGATCTGAAAAGAGTTGATCCAGCATTGTAGGGGAATACCAGGACAGGGAAATGGGAGGGAGGTGATTGGGAAAGGGAAAAGCATTTGGAATGTAAACAAAGAATATAGAAAATAAAAAAAAATAAAAATAAAAAATAAAAAAAGAAATAATCTACAACTTCTTTTTATGGCAGCCAAGACATGAGAAATTTATTAATAATGGGTATTATGCTTCTTGGTAATTCAGATATTTGGACTATATTCTGTTCTCCCATGAACCAACCAGCCATGAATAGGTGGGTAGTTGAATTGAGCAGTTGAAGTGAGCTTCCGATAGTTTTTTAGGTCCAGAGGCTAGGATACTCTTGAAACCTAAGTGGAAAATTATATTTTTGAAAGTAATTAGTGTTTTCCATAATATGGTGAAAACTGCAGTATGTTTTTATACAAGGACATATCACTGTCTCAGACAATTTTAGATTTTCAGTTGACAGCTCCAAATGAAATCCAATTCCTTTTAAATATAATTTAGATTAAAAAAAAAAAACCTGTAATTCCAGAACAAATGCCGAATATTCACCATGGGGAGGCCATTCTGTTCGGAACACCTGTTCAGTTTTAATGAAACATAAAAATACTTGCTCCCAATGTGTTTTCATTAAATGTTCAAACCACACCATGCTGTGTGTGGGTTAAGCAGAAACGTATCCTGTGGAAGTGTAAGTAAAGGTTCTTTTGTTATTACTCTACATTACAGCCTATGATTCTGTACTAGTTAGCACTACTATTGCTGCAATGAAATACCATGACTAAAAGCAAGTTTGGGGAGAAAAGTGTTCATTTGACTTATACTTCCACATCACTGTTCACTATTGGATAAATTCAGGACATGAACTCAATCAGGGCTCGAACTTGGAGGCAGGAGCTGATGCAGAGACCATGGAGGGGTACTTGCTTCCCATGGCAAGTTCAGTCTCCTTTCTTATAGAACCCAGGACCATGTACCTCCGGATGCTCTTACCAGGACTTCCACCATCCATCAGTAAATAAAAAAATGCACTATAGGCTTGCTACAGCCTGATTTTATGGTTCCATTTTCTCCACTGAAGTTCCCTCCTTTCCGAGGACTCTAGCATGTGTTAAGTTGACATAAAAGCAGCTAAGAAAGATTCTTTAATGCTGTTCTCAGGTACAAGTAAGTAATGGTGACCAGGTTGCTATGCAAAATAAAACCTTCTTCTGTGAACACAGCATCTTATAAATGATGTGATTGGTAGAAGTACTTTTTCAACCAGGAAAACTCTTGATATCTGATATGAACATGTCCTGGCACACCCCAGAGATAGTCTGGAAGGTGGGGAAAGACTCTTCCTGCATTATTAAAGATCATTTTACTTAGATAAGTGAGCCAGCACTAGTTCAAGATGTTGGTTCAGAAGGAAATAAATGCAATTCAAATTGCTAGTACAGTCTTATGACTTATGGTGGCATACTACTCCACGAAACACCAGCCCTAAGAATATGTTTAATTTTTGTAATGAAACTTCTTGATAGTATTTCACTGTTCAACAGAATATTTTCAGTTGTAAAGACACTTTCCTTTTTTCACAAGCAATCACTTAAGATCTTGTTATAGAATTGTAATCACCTTCATTTTCCTCTTATCTAATTGGCTTCCTGTTATATTAAAATAATTCAAGATGGAAAAAGAAGCCAATTCTTTTGTGATAACTGAGATGTTTTTCTAAGAAAGGAAAAGAGCTTTTATGTTGATCATCATACATTTACCTTTTTATATTTTACTTATTTGTATGTGTGTGGGGGCATATACATGACACACTTCACATATAGAGGTCAAAGGACAATTTGCAGGAGTCATTTCTCTTCTTCTAGCATGTGAGCTAAGAGATTGAATTCATGCCAGTAGGCTTGGTTGCAAGAACCTGTACCTACTGTGCCATATTGCTGACCCCAGTTATGATGGCATTTTTAAACTTTCTTGATACGGGGACTATATCTTTCTAACATTCTTATGGTTATTTGTACAGTGCACAACACACAGCAAGACTTTGATAAAATTTATGTAGAAATTCTGATGGTTATAGTTTAACAGGATGTTTTATTTCATATATGTACAGTGATTTAAGATATTTTATCTATAGATGTCTACAAGGAAGATTTCTTTATGACAGAGAAAATTATAATAAATTTTGAATTTCTTTATGTATGTGTTGGTGTATGTGTGTGCAGATGTTTCTGCATGTGTACATGGATGACTGGGGGTACATATCCATGTACCCCTGTGGAACCTTGGAACCTTGTCTGTTTTCCTCAATTCTTTCCCACTTTATTGCTCATTGTAATGTATTTTTCACTGTACTTGGGGCTCAGGCTGTGCTGCATTAGTTGA
Organism: Apodemus sylvaticus; assembly: GCF_947179515.1. Classification (NCBI taxonomy): domain Eukaryota; kingdom Metazoa; phylum Chordata; class Mammalia; order Rodentia; family Muridae; genus Apodemus; species Apodemus sylvaticus. The sequence continues at coordinate 39,561,574 of NC_067489.1, forward strand.
CCAGCAAGCCCCAGGCATCCTGGGGTACCCATCTATCTCTGCCTTCCCATTGCAGCAATTACAAGCATTTTAAATATTGGGTTCTGGGGGCTGGAGAGATGGCTCAGCGGGTAAGAGCACTGACTGCTCTTCCAGAGGTCCTGAGTTCAAATCCCAGCAACCACATGGTGGCTCACAACCATCCGTAATTAGATCTGATGCCCTCTTCTGGTGTGTCTGAAGACAGCTACAGTGTACTTACATATAATAAATAAATAAATCTTTAAAAAAAATATTGGGTTCTGGGGATCCAAACTCAGGTGCTTGTGCCAGGACTGGACTTCCCTGACTGAGTGATCTCCCCAAGCTTAGATTTTGAGTTTCTTATGAATAAGACTCAATTTTGATCAGAGTTTTGTGTTGTTTTCTTGTTTAGTAGAAGAGAATAAAAAGTATATTCTGTTTTTCTAGAAAACAGATGAGAGAATTTAGCTTGCAATTTGACTAAAACTTGGATTCAGTCTTGAAATACAGAAATAGATGGATCATTAAGGCAAACTACATACACTGAATTGTGGAATGAGCTGCCTTTCTTAGGATCTCAAGTACTTGTGGATTTTAAATTGTTGTAACAAACAACACCTATGCACCAGAGCTGCATGTGGGTGTTTATAACAATAAGCAACCTACACACACAGACAATTTCGGGGCTTGTGTTCTTTCCTGCTGGCAGCTTGCTATTTGCTTGTGTCTTTACAGTGCCCAAATCTTCCCAATAAGATTAAAGTGCATGTAGGAATGAACATCATCATCATCATCATCATCTCTCTCTCTCTCTCTCTCTCTCTCTCTCTCTCTCTCTCTCTCTCTCTCATGAAAATCACCTCTTAAGGATTAAATATGGGGAGAACTTTGCATTTGGAGTTCACTAATTCTATTTATTTGACATAATCTTATTGTTATACTAGAACAATTAGAGTAGGAAGAAATGAATGTGTGTGTGTGTGTGTGTGTGTGTGTGTGTGTGTGTGTGTGTGTGTGTGTAAATGGAATATGAAAACCAAAGCAAGGTAAAACAAAGAGGCAAAATCTTGGTTTATCTTTATCATACTCTAAAAATCCAAAACTATGTGATAGAATGTATGGTAGAAATTTGATTGAAAAATAAGACAATTTAAAGTGTGACAGAACTTGAAAGTGTGAAGAGGGATATCTTGAGATTTGTGTTTTAAAATGTCTCTTCTGTTTATAGCTATGTGGAGAAGTGGAGTCCCAGGGATATGAGTGATGTTTGGAGAAATACATGGGATGAGAAATACACCTAACATCTTGAACATAGTTGGTTATTATATATATTTTAAATACATATTTATTTTTATTTTTGGAGAGGATGAGTATTTTGCCTGTGTGTATGTAAATGTGCATGCTTGGCAAATATTAAGGCAAAAAAGTCGATTTGGCCCTGGAGTCACACGTAGGTATGAGCCACCAACTAAGTACTAGAAACTAAACTCAGAGGGTTTTTTTTTTTTTTTTTTTTTTTTTTGGTAAGAGCATCAAGTGTCCTTCACCCACAATCCATCTCTGCATATTTTTAAAATAGGTAAATGCAGCCCAGGTACTCCTAGAATCTGATAGCTGGGCTGAGTGTTACAAACTCAAGTTGAGTATAATACACAGAAGATACATAGTTTCAAACACTGTAATATACTTTCTATTCTCTTATACTAAACAAGAAAACAAAACAAAATATAAATAAATAAATAAATAAATACCTAGAAATAAAGGCATAGATTTCACTAATAGTGCAGTTTAGATTAGTGAACACCCCTCAAGGCACACACACACACACACACACACACACACACACAGACACACACAAATACAGAGAGAGAGACAGAGAGAGAGAATATCTTTTACATATGCAAGTACTATATCATGTCTATTACCAAATAGTTCATAAAGTATTGCTTACTTGTTTAAAAAAGTTCCCTCAGACTATACTTTATTGCTTGACTAAAATATTATGCTGTGTAAGATTTATGTCCAAACTAAACTTGAAACATACTGAATTCACAAGTAAAAGAAGATTTATGCCAAATAAGTGGAGTTATTACTTTCAATTTGAAGCATTTATTGTTGTCCTTATTGTTTCTCCATTAAAAAGTTAATGATGAATGTGGCGATACATTTTTATGGAGTCCTTATTGTCTTTAGCAAAAATGATAATGAGAGTAAAATAATTTTGTGGTGTGAAATTAAATAATTTGATCCCTAAGAGCTTGGCTCTAAATGTTCTGCAAATATAATGACCTCTTATTCGTAATGATATTAGGAATAGAAATTTATTTTCTACCATGACATCCTATAACAAAAAGAAATTGTTAACTACTTTTATTTTGTGGTTGGATAATTGGAGACTCATTATGGTTGTTACCAAGTAATTCAGATTTACTTTAAGTTATCTTGTGTGCAATAAAAATAATGAAATGAAAAAAGTAGAAACTTGTTTCTGGCACTTACAATCACTGAAATTACCATTTCTATATAACTGTTTGCAGTGCAGTAAAAGAAAAAGGTCCTGTGGGGGGGGAATGGTTATGGAAATAATTTTAACTTTTATTTGGAATTTTTCATGATGCTAAAAATGACTTCAAGAAATGGATAGAAAAGCTACATAAATTGAATTAAAATGGAAGAATAAAATACACACAATTATTCAGAAACTCTAGATAAAAATCTCATTGTTTCATGAAAAGAAAAATTAAGTCATATGTTTTTAGTGCTTGGTTAATGGAACAGATAGTGAACTCAGTGCTAAATCTTCAGAGATTGGCAATTAACTTAGAAGAAAACACTTAATTCATTGCATGTACAAGTGGAAGCAGAATTTATAATATAAGCATAAATCAAACAGCGCTGCTATTATTCAGCATATACTATATGGTGAGCAATATTAGATCTGAAATGACTATGTTCCCCCAGTCCAAATGACATCTAAAGTTTGATTTCTAATTTTTTCCTTTCGTGAATAAAGAAAGATTAAACACTGTCTACATCTGAACCAAGTAATGTGTGCTTCCAGTATTTTAGAAGTAGTTTTGTAAATTGAAGACAAGTAAGAGCTATTTAGAAATAATATTTCTTTTTTTATTCGATATATTTTTATTTACATTTTAAATGATTTCTCCTTTTCTGGCCCCCCAATCACCGAAAGTCCCATAAGCCCTCTTCCCTCCCCCTGTTCCCTCATCTACCCCTTCCCACTTCCCTGTTCTGGTTTTGCCCTATACTGCTACACTGAGTCTTTCCAGAACCAGGCCACTCCTCCATTCTTCTTGTACCTCATTTGATGTGTGGATTATGTTTTGGGTATTCCAATTTTCTAGGCTAATATCCACTTATTAGTGAGTGTATACCATGATTAATCTTTTGAGTCGGGGTTACCTCACTTAGTATGATGTTCTCCAGCTCCATCCATTTGTCTAAGAATTTCACAAATTCATTGTTTCTTCTGAGAATCATCTTAAAACATGCTCAACTTCATTAGTCATTAGGGAAATGCAAATCCAAACATCCCTGAGATTTCACCTTACACCAGTCAGAATGGCTAACATTAAAAATTCAGGAGAAAGCAGGTGTTGGTGAGGATGTGGAGCAAGAGGAACACTCCTCCACTGCTGGTGGGGTTGCAAATTGGTACAACCACTCTGGAAGTCAGTCTGGCAGTTCCTCAGAAAACTGGGCACCTTACTTCCGGAGGATCCTGCTATACCACTCCTGGGCATATACCCAGAGGATTCCCCAGCAGGTAATAAGGATATGTGCTCCACTATGTTCATAGTAGCACTATTTATAATAGCCAGAAACTGGAAAGAACCCAGGTATCCCTCAACGGAAGAATGGATGCAAAAAATGTGGTATATATACACAAGATTTTTTTTAAAACTGTAAAATTGTGAATAGGTTATTTTTCTTTATATCGTTCTGATTTGCTATAGTTAGAATACTTTTAGAATGGCAATATATAGGGAGGTGATTGGACAAGGGATGGAGAGAAGAAGGTTTATTGGACATATGCGGAGGGGGGATCCGGGAAAGGGGAAATCATTTGGAATGTAAACAAAGATTATAGAAAATAAAAATATTTAAAAAAAAAGAATGGCAATATATTTTTTTACATATCAAGTAGAACATTTAAAAATAAACTCTCTTGGCTGGGTTTGAAGAGTCAGTTATTCTGAGAGACTGTTGACTGAGGTGATAAGGTGTCCATCAGCAAACGGCCTATGTGGGAGAACTATTTGACAAATTCTATCTGAATTATTACTACATGTAATCCTGGAATGAACACACATTTTTATTAGTGTGTACAAATATAGGCAAAATGAACATTTTATTTTGTATAAGAATTAAATTAATGTATATCTGCAAATGAAATTTATATGTATATGTATGTGTATGTGTATGATGTATATATATATGTATGTGTACTTTGTATATGTGCATATGTGTATATGTGCATATGTGCATATGTATATATGCATATATGTATATATGTATATGTGTATGTATGTATATATGTATATGTGTATGTATGTATATGTGTATATGTGTATATGTGTATATATGTATATATGTATATTTGTATATGTGTATATGTGTATATATGTATATATGCATATATGCATATGTCTATATGTCTATATGTCTATATGTCTATATGTCTATATGTCTATATGTCTATATGTCTATATGTCTATATGTCTATATGTATATATGTATATATGTATATGTATGGATATATTGCCAGAATATTTGTAAGTAAACAAAACAGAGTATGCTGTACTGCAAATTATTTTATTTAAAGCAAGAGAAAAAAGAATGCATCCAAGTACCAGTCATATATCTAAATATGAATTTTGACGTAAGTGATTTTGGAAAAAGAGCAATATCTTTATGCCTACATTTACAAAATTTAAATGATTTATTTATTTCATTTTGTGTATATGTTTTATTTGCCTGTGTGACTGTGTACTACATGGGTGCAATGCCTTCAGAGGCCAGAGGATGTTGAATTCTCTGTAAATGGAATTGTAAATGGTTGTCATCTATAAGGTAGTTACTGGAAATCAAACTGGATTCTTCTAGAAGCCTCTCTAGCACCTCTGATTGTTTCAAATAATGATTTTTGAATTTTGAGTAATGCAAATGTACTGGCTAGTTTTGTGTGTCAACTTGACACAGGCTGGAGTTATCACAGAGAAAGGAGCTTCAGTTGGGGAAGTGCCTCCATGAAATCCAGCCGTGGGGCATTTTCTCAATCAGTGATCAGGTGGGGAGGGCCCCTTGTGGGTGGTACCACCTTTGGACTGATGTTCTTGGATTCTATAAGAGAGCAGTCTGAGCAAGCCAGGGGAAGCAAGCCAGTAAGAAACATCCTTCCATGGCCTCTACATCAGCTCCTGCTTCCTGACCTGCTTGAGTTCCAGTCCTGACTTCCTTTAGTGATGAACTGCAACGTGGAAGTGTAAGTTCAATAAACCCTTTCCTCCCCAACTTGCTTCTTGGTCATGATGTTTGTGCAGGAATAGAAACCCTGACTAAGACCCTTATAAACAGGGGTTAACTTATTTATTTATAAGTTAAATTTAAGACAACAAAATCAATGATAAAATTAGAAATGTTAACCAAAATAATAAAATCTTATAGTGGCTAAATAAACATGACCATAAAGAATATTATAAGTAAGATGTCTGGGGACTGAGGTGGCTCAGTGGTTAAGAGTGCACACTTATCTGGTGGAGGACCTGAAGTCAGTTCTCAGCAACATCAGTGGAAAACACACAGATGACTGGTACTCCATTGCCAAGGAATCTGATCTTGTTTTCTGATCTCTGTCTCCACCTGTACTCATTGGTTTCTATCGATACATGTATATTGCACATACAATTATCTTATTTTCTGAGGAACCGCCAGACTGATTTCCAGAGTGATTGTACCAGCTTGCAACTCCACTACAGTGGAGGAATGTTCCTCTTTCTCCACATCCTCGCCAGCACCTACCTGTTTTCTCTGAGTTTTTGATCTTAGCCATTCTGACTGGTGTGAGGTGAAATCTCAGGGTTGTTTTGATTTGCATTTACCTGATGACTAAGGATGTTGAACATTTCTTTAGGTGCTTCTCTGTCATTCGATACTCCTCAGGTGAAAATTCTTTGTTTAGCTCTGTGCTCCATTTTTTAATGGGGTTATTTGGCTCTGAAGTCTACCTTCTTGAGTTCTTTGTATATTTTGGATATAAGCCCTCTGTCAGATATAGGATTGGTAAAGATCTTTTCCCAATTACTGGAGGACCCCGGTATACCACTCCTGGGCATATACTCAGAGAATTCCCCAGCATATAATAAGGATACATGTTCCACTGTGTTCATAGCAGCCCTATTTATAATAGCCAGAAGCTGGAAAGAACCCAGATGTCCCTCAACAGAGGTATGGATACAGAAAATGTAGTACTATTCAGCCATCAAAAACAATGAATTCATGAAATTTTTAGACAAATGAATGGAACTGGAGAATATTATCCTATGTGAGGTAACCCAGTCACAAAAGAACACTCATGGTATGCACTCACTGATAAGTGGATATTAGCCTAGAATCTTGGAATACCCAAGACACAAATCACATATCAAATAAAGCCCAAGAAGAAGGAAGGAGAGGCCCCTGGTCCTGGAAAGGCTCAGTGCAGCAGTGTAGGAGAATATCAGGACAGAGAAGTGGGAAGGGGTGGATTGGGGAACAGGGGACAGGAAGAGGGCTTATGGGACTTTCGGGGAGAGGAGATCCAGGAAAGGGAAATCATTTGAAATGTAAATTAAGAATATATCGAATAAAAAAAGAAATATGAGCAAAATTATCTTGTTTTATAAAAAGCAGGATATAAGCTTGAAATTGAATGAGGGTCTTTGGAATTACTAATTATGTCAACAGTTTACAAGTTATCATCAATATGATGTTGGAATCCTCAATAGATCTATCTTCAAATAAAATTTTAGTCACTATTTCCCCCAAGAATATAGATGAGTTGTTATATCACAGCCTTTTACAGATACATTAAAAAAAACCCAAAACAGTTTAGGTTTTTTTTTTTTAATTTTGAAATAGCTATGCAAACAGCACATAGCATCATCTCACAGGTTTTTAAACAGTGATGTGCGTTAGAGACCATTTATATTCTGATTGCCGTATTCATCATGCATAGAACTAGCCCAAGAGATCACTGGGGAAAAGATAAATAGAAGCCAATTATAGCACAATACAGGTGTACAAATGAAATTAAAGTCTCATTTTAACATCCAAGTTCAGAATTAGGTGCCATTTTACCACTCACTATGTAGATAGTCAGTACACTAGCTATGTGGACACAACAGATTGCCACTCATGTCCTTGCATCTCTGAACATATGGATATGTGTATTTCAATCATGACCGCACATAGGTTATTTGATTTGATAGAAACTAATGTAGTCTATGATGATAACATATTTAAAAATATTGTTAAGCATTTGTTCTTTTTAAGATAAAGCATAAGAAACAACTAGATTTTAAAACAAATAGCAGGATGGATGAAGTTGTAATCAACTTTACCTTATATTTTGGAGACGGTGTCTCTGACTGAACTGAGACCTCAGTATTTGTGTAGCCTGCTGTATCGGTCTCCCAGCACTGGGTTTATAGGCACACTGCCCTACCACTTGTGGCGTTTTACATGAGTGTTTGAAAGTTGATTTCAAACTTTGGTTCTCTTGATTGTGCAGCAAGAACTTATTGTCTGAGCCATGTGTCCAGCCCTAATACTATTTTTGCAAAGTATTTGCGCCATTCCTCTGAACAATGCACAGGAGTTTCTGTTGTATTGGCATATCCGGCCTAAATAATTCATTGATTTTTTTCCCTTTATTTCCTTTTGTGTTTTAATTTACATTGCCCTATTAACACAAGGGATAAGCACTTTTTGATGTAAATATTGACCACTTATAATCTTACATAAAAATGTTTTTTCATGTAAAATTGTTTCTTTAATATTTGCATTAGTAGTCCTTCATAAGTCCTACATTCTGGATATTTATTAGCAATATCTTATGAATATTTTCTCCCAGTCTCTTGCTTGTCTATTTTATAAGCAGTAGTTGTTAATTTTAATGAAGTCTAATTTAGCAGTTTTATGATTATTTCTTTTTCAAGACATGAGAAAACATTGGACACATAGATTTATATCTATCCTATTCTCTTCTAAAGGGTTTCTGGATTTCATTTTCATGCTTACTTGTAACAATGTGGTATTTCAAAGTGTTTTTATGTAGTGCAAAATAAGGGTTAAAATTTAATTTTACACAACAGACATTTGAATCTATAAGTACAAAGCCATGTTATTTGTAGAAGAGTAGTTTTGACTGGGGATAATCATATTATATGAATTAAAGTAGTCATAGAAACTCAGTTATCATGTGTTTCCCCCCATTTATGCTCCTAGTATTTTTATAGATACATAAAATCATGTACTTATATATGATTTGAAAGGGGTGAAATGGTTCAGGGAAAGGGAGGAGGTTTCAGTGTAAAGGGGATGGGGAGAGAAGGTAACTATATGCTCAATATACATGCATACTTTCATTAAAGGGTCCTTGTGTACAACAATGCCATTAACAATAAGTATACATAATACATTTTAAAATTATAATGGGAAATATTTATTTTTTCCAATATTGATATAAGTACTTCTTATGGAAATATTTTTCCTTTTCCCTTTACTTTTGTGTAAAATCACATGCTCAGTGCCTAAGTTTTTTTTTCATTATTGTATTATGCTCTTGATTGTATGTAACACTATATTGACTCGGTGACAGAAGTTCTATCAGTTAACTCATAGAATGAGGTAGTTATGCCTATGACCTCATTATATTTCTTTTCTTCAGTTTCTTAAATTTGCATTTAAATGTATGTTTCAGAATCAGAGTGTAAATTTCAAACATGTCTGTAGATCAAGGCCTATCTGCCAGGAATATACTCTTAAAGTAAACTGACTTTACCTCTCCCAGCAGGATCGATAATTGAGAAGTTCGTCAGTCACAGCTGAGACATCCCTCTTCATGCTGGGTTTTGGTATGGCTTGAGTTTGCACAAGTTTTGTGCATGCTGTCACAACAGCTGTAAGTTCATGTGTACAAGTGCCTAGCTGTGTTTGGAAAATCCAACTTCCTCATACTCACCCACCACCTCTGGTTGCTACATGCTTTCTGCCCTCTCTTCCACAGTGATGCCTTGGCCTTGGGAGGCCTTGCAGTACAGATGCTTCATTTGAGGCTGATACTCTGCAGTCTGTTACTCTTTGCACTTTTACCTGTTCTGGGTATTTGTATTATTTGTTGTTTACTGAAATAGAAACTTCTGTGATAAGAATTCAGAGAATCAATAATCTATCATCCATGTGACTCAACAAAAAAGAATGTGTATATTATGCAGTACTATTATCATATCTGTCTAGTAACTATAAACATTGGTTTCCTAGACTCTGCTTTATATAGGTTCCTGTATCTGAATACTTGTTTGTATGGATGTTTGGAGAGGTTTAGGAGATCTATTACCTTGATAGAGAAAGTATATACAACTGGCACCAGGCTTTTGAGAGCTTAAGGCCTTGCCTATGGCTAGCTTCATTTCTGCTTCTTGCTGACTGTTGAGGATGTGATTCTCAGCCTCTTGCTCTAACACCTATTCTTTGCTGGTATGGTTTCCTTGAAGTGATGGACTCTATCTCTCTGGAACTATAAGCCAAGTAAACTGTTTCTTCTATAAAACAAAAGGAGAAGTCATTAGGAGACAGTTTAATACTAAATCAATTTAGCAAAATGAATTCATAATAGCTTCTCCCTGTAAGCCTTTGACCTGACTAGTCACAAGTTCCTGGTATTGGAGTCAGGTATGGATTTAATTTTGAATGGCAGGCCTTAAATCCAATCAGAAAGTAGCTGATTACTCCCTTGATGTTTATGCCCAGGTTATCCCAATGAACATGTCTTGCAAGACAAGATCATTGTATAGCTCACAGGGTTCACACATGGGTATGACATGATTATTTTTCTAGAAATATTGTCATCCTATTATAGGAAAACTCAATTTTACTTCTTTTTATGTGTATGTATATGTATATATATATTATAAAGCATCTAGAGTAGTTTCTTCTATAAAACTTCTCTAAAACAAAAGGACTGTTTTAGAGTAGTATGTTTCCATATGACATTTAAAGTTATTTACTTTTATTTTCTTCTCCCTCAAATTCCTCTTCTAAACTGTTCTCCCACCTATAATTTAACCCTTCTTGTTCTGTTAATGAGCTTTGACCTTTGAGAACACTGAGTTATCTCTCCCCTCCATAGAAAACTTCCTTCCCATTGCTGCTTACTAATTTCCTAACATCTATGGATATCAAAAATTACACATACCCGCATGACAATTCAAAGTTAAGCTCCATAAATAAGATGTGATGTGTATTTTTCTGGGTCTGAGTTACCTCGCTCAGAATGACTTTTTTTCCAGCTCCATGCATTTGTTTGTGAATTTCACAATTAACCGCTTAGACATCTGAGTCATACCCTATTGTGAATATATACTGTATTTTATTATCTGTTTCTGAGTTGGAGGACATCCAGGCTCTTTCTACTTCTTGGATATTGTGCGTACAGAAGCAGTGAAAATGGATGAGCAAGAGTTTCTATAGTAGGATACATTGGGGGCCACGCCCATGAGTGGCATACATGGATAATGTGGGGGCCACACCCATGAGTGGCATACCTGGATAATGTGGGGGCCACGCCCATGAGTGGCGTACATGGATAATGTGGGGGCCATGCCCATGAGTGGTGTACATGGATAACGTGGGGGCCACGCCCATGAGTGGCATACCTGGATAATGTGGGGGCCACGCCCATGAGTGGCGTACATGGGTAACGTGGGGGCCACGCCCATGAGTGGTGTACATGGATAACATGGCAGATCTAGTTCTGGCTTTTTGAGGAATCATCACACGGATTTCCACAGTGGTTTTTACCAGTTTGCATGCCCACAATCTGGAGATACTTGTTTTACTTTCTCTACAGTCACACCAACATATTTCTAGTCATCGTCCTTAGTGGTGTAAGGAAATGTCAAAAGAACAGGGAAGCAGGAATGGGTGGGTTAGTGAGAAGAGGAGTGGGTATGGGATATGGGGTTTTTGGAGGGGGGAACGAGGAAAGGGGATAGCATTTGAAATGTAAATAAAGAAAATATCTAATAAAAACCTTTAAATTCTGCAGTGACAAAGGATTTTGAACATTAAAAAGAACAATCAAACAAAGACATTTCTCAGCATTTACATTTTATCCTTTGAAAATTCTCTACTTATTTTCAGGCCCCAGTTTTATTTTAGCTTATTTGTTTTCTAGTTGCTCAATTTTGAGTTCTTTGTATAGTCTAAATAATATCTGTCTGTCAGATATATAGTAGATAAATATTTTTTCCTATTTTTGTTTAGTGTCCTTTTACTCCAATGATGCCATCAATTGTTATATAGAAGCTTTTAGTTCATAATGTCCCCTTTACTGATTGTCTTTGGATGTCAAGGGGCTTAAAAGAAGAGAAAAAACAAGATCTGCTAAGATTATATTTTGAATTCATTAGATCTATAAAAAATCTGAATAATTAATATCTTAGTGGTAAGAATCTATGATCTTTTTTATATCTATCTTTTAAAACTTTCTTTCTCTCTCTCTCTCTCTGAATGTGTGTGTGTTTCTCTTTAACTTATTGAATTGCCCATCTGAGAATTTTGATAGAGCACTGAATAGAGTTGTCAAGAGCTGACTTCCCTTGGTTTTCTTCACACAGAGGGGAGAGTTTCGGTATTTGAGGAGTCACTGTGACATTGACAATAGATACTACGTAAGTTAAGACAACTTTGAATCAGATTGAGCCTTTTCCCAAGGTTTCAAGAATATTTAAACTCAGTAATTCACTTATTTCGAATGTCCTGGGATGTTATTGTTTTCATTTTTCCATGTTAAGTCATTCAGTGTGGTGAATTAGAGTAATTTCACAATGCTGAGCAGAGTTTTAATTCTGATATAGCCCAGAGAGGCTGTCAGTTTTATCCTTCTGAATGTTGCATGTATCTTTGCTGTCTACACACAACTATTTTAAAGTTTGAGTGAAAGTACATGATACTGAAAATTTATGCTTTATACCCCTTACCTCAGGCTATTGACTTAGAGATTCAGCATTTTCTTGATTTATTGAAATTGTTATTTTTTTTACTTCCTTTATTTTCTCTGGTATTTCTTTCCATTTGGATTATGCAGTCTTTAAAATAATTTTCTGAGCTAGCCAAGGTGCCCTGGAACATTTAGAGGGATGAGAGGAAAGTGGAAAATTATGTAATTAAAATGTAATCTCAAAAATTAAAAATATTGCAACTTTATCATAAACTGTGTAGCCAGCATACGTTGGATATTGTGTTTTGCATCACATTGTATCTATACAATACCTCTCACTGTGTACATGGGGTATTTACTGTATAATAAAATTGCTTTTTTAGTAGATTGTTTCACCTAAATATAGTGTAACTGTTATGAGTCAGAAAATGTCAGGCTATGCTAAGATCTGGTATTTACTTAGTAGGGCAATATTAAATGCATTTTTGGTGCACAGATTTTTAAACATAAGATGGGTTTATCTGAATATAGCCATATCATTAATCAAGGAAATCTGTGTTTATATAAATGCCTACGCATGACTATATATATTAACCTTGTACAGCAAAGAGATTCATTTAACAAATACTTACTATATACTTAATCTGTTTGAGATCTTTCAAAAATTCTGTAATTGAAGCAATTGTAACTGTGGCTCACTGAAATATGTGCAACATTGTTTTAAATCATATAGATCCTGTTTGTGTTTTCTAGATTAAGATATAACTTAGACCAATCTTAACTGAGTTTCAGGTAGCTTTTAAATATTAAGATATCTACCCAAACTCATCAGATTATAGATATAGTAAAACAAAGGTCAATGGAGAATTAAAGAAATAAAAAGAACTAAGGCATAAAAGCCCCTTTTATTATTGTTGCCTTAAAATTGAATATATTCAGACTACTAAAAAGCCAGAAACTGGTTTAGATGAAGTTTATTTCAGACAATATCTATTTTCACTCTCACTGAGTATCTCATATGTGTGTGTGTGTGTGTGTGTGTGTGTGTGTGTGTGTAAGCATTTATGAATATCATCATTGTTTGGGAGGTTTAAAAGCAATTCACAATCTGAATACTGTAACAGCTAAGGATAATGACTGTTTCTGTAGCAGGCAATTCATTTTTCTTCTCATTCAACTATGGTTTCTTCTGTCTTTGTAGTAAAACAATATTTACAAATGACCCACTGCAGCAAAGATAACTATCTATAGATACTAAAAATTCCATTCTGTGGTGGAGATCCAGCTTAGATAGAAAGTACCTGCACATCATATCATAAAGCTGTAGTTTTAAGGCCAACAATTAAACTAAGAACTCCATCCATTCTTTTGAATTCACTTTAGCTTCTTTTGTTGATATGCCAATGTGTATAATTTGAAATTAGAAATGTTCTTTTCATGTGACAGTGTGTTCTATTAGTTTCTAATAAACATGATATAAAATCTATTTAAGCTAATGTGCTTTCGATGTTACCATCATCTCAAAATAAAACAGTTTGCTTGTTAGAGAGTCATTCACTGCAGAAATGCAGTGTCATCTAATGCTTATAGTATATATGTGTTGGAAATGGGAGAGTATCCAATATTTTGTATAAATAATTCTTTTTTAATTTTATTTAATCTTTTTTTTTAAAATCAAGATTCTATCCCCCTCCAGGTCCACCCTCTGACTGTTCCACATCCCATACCTGTCTCCATGAGGATGTCCCCACCCCACCCCCAATCCCCACCTCAGCCTTTTGGCTAAAATTAAGTGTAGTATCGTTCTTATCAGTTTAGCAATTCTTTTTTATTAAACAGATTGCTTTTAAAATTCACAGAAACACAGATTTCCATAAATATACTGTGAAAGTAGCCACTAGTGTAGTCATAGATGTTATGAGTTCATCAATCTAATCTTCCATTTTCAGCGACTGTTCCAGAGATCATAATCCAAGCCTGATTTTGCCAAAGCAATAGAACTGGGCCTATTGCAGGCCACTTAGAAGGCTATCTCCCTCTCTAACTACAGGCATGTTCTCTGGACGGGATCAGGAGTCATGATATTCTTCAGAAATTCTTGAACCATTAACGGCTGGCGCTGAGAGTATAGAGTATAGCTGACTATTAGAATGGTCGGATGTAAGACAGTGTTAGCTTATGGATCTTGGGGGGTTTCAGCTCACCACACCCTCGAATTCATGATAGGGAGGTGTAGTGGGTAATAATTACTAATGAGTACTGCCCCGCCAGGCCTCTTCACCAAGTCCCTGCGGGTCTTGCCCTGCACCCAAATGCCCGGAAAGCATGACTCTTAAATTTGAATAGTTTAACTAAATATATAAACCAATTGCATAATGCCAAATTGCAATGATAAAGTTTTCTCCCAATATTTCTAACCTTGCAGCACACCAGAAACACATCTGAAGCTCTCTGTATCTGCACATCTCCTCCTCTGCTCCCTCATACAGCTTCAAGGCTCCCACTCTCTCTGCCCCTCCTTCTCTTAACTCCTCCTCTTCTCTCTCCTCCAATCCCTGGCATCTCACTACCTCAATGTGAATGGATAGGAAATATCTTGCAACAGGGAGGAGGATATGTGGTCATATTGTTTAGTAGAACCTGACTTGGGACCTCTGCTATTTGCAACTGAAAATATACTGGCAAATATGAGTATTCGTTGTATGTAATCATAACATACTCATCTCAGATTGTGGCTTGATCTCTTGATGCCAACAACAATTTGGCATTTCAGGGGAGATTTTTCTGCCATTATTTCAATGTGTGTGACAAGGATAAACAAGGAGATAGGTAAAATGTCCAGTCCTATGACCAGTAAGACTGGTAGGACCCTTAAACAGAGAAAAGATGTGTCAGTCTTAAGAATTTAAGTTTAATACAGTAACAAGTTTAAGAGTACTTTGTTTAAAATGGCTACAAAGTAGTATTGCAAGTGAAATAAATAAGTTTTAATTTTATTCTCTAAGAATTACTTGTTGCTAGTACTGCTTTTAATACTATTTCTGCTTATTGATTCAGAATGAAAGAAAGCAATCCCCAATTGGACAAAGGAAGAGTAAGCTCTGTGTTTTCTTTTTAAATGTTCTTTTCTCTCTTTTTAGTGACAGACACGATGAAAGAATATTTAGCTTTGAATGGCATGGAATTCTGTGTCTCTGAGGCCACACACTCAGAGAAACCCGAATGTTTCTGCCTGTCTGGTGCTAGGATCAAAGACATGTACAATAGAAAACTCCCTCCCTCCCTCCCTCCCTCTCTCTCTCTCTCTCTCTCTCTCTCACACACACACACACACACACAAACACACACACATACACACACACATGCACACGCACGCGCGCACACACACAGGCACGCGCACGTGCACGCGCATGCACACACACACACACATACACACACACACACACACACACACACAGAGAGAGAGAGAGAGAGAGAGAGAGAGAGAGAGAGAGAGAGAGAGAGAGAGAGAGAAAGCAAAAACAAAACCTAAGATATACTTTTGGACTGACATACACCATTGTAGTAGACAGGCTGTTTAGTATGTGTGAGAACATTGGTTTGATCCCATGTGCTGTATAAGAGAAACAAAATGAATTTCAACTAGCTGATTAAAATTGTAGATGCCTAAGCTTTCCTTCAGGCTTTTTGCATCAGGACATCTAAACACAGAGTTCAGGGATCTCTAGATCTAGGAGCCTACATAAAGCACACTCGGTGTGAGATCATTGTTCAGGTCTTTGTGCTCTTTCATGTGTCTCCTTGCTACATTTCACCACTTTACAATGGTGTTTTTCTTTTCTCTTTCAAGGCGATTGTTCTATTCAAGTATGCAGCTCATGGAGCAGAACTGTGTGCACGTGTTCACCTATCTGTTCGAGAGTGCTGAATAATTCCTGACCTAGGAAAGGTACCTATTGTGTTTAGCTAAATACGGAAAAAAGAGAAGCTGACATTTTCTGAGGGATATGAAGGATTGAAAACACCAGGTAAAGATAGAGTATGGAATTCAGTGAGGACACTAGAAATGTGTGGTAACTAAGACTGTAGAATATTGCTGAGAAAAAAAAAAGAAGGGAGCTTGTGAAACAGAATATGTCTCATGCCTGATAAAAATAGGCACACAGACTGGAAGAAATGATGGAGAGGAGGCAGTACGTGGCACAGCTCAAACTTTTCAAAAGCAATTTAACATCAGGATGCTTTTATGAAGAAGTACTAAGTAAAGTGTGATTCAGATTTATGGTGGAAAAGGTCAGCTTCTGAGTTTCTGCTCAATTTTGAATGCAGCTCACAGAAAGAGCATGTAAACTTTGTTCAACTAACACATTTGGGTTTTGTCTGACTGAACTTGAATGTAGCATCTGTAGCATTTTGTAGAAACTATGAGGTTCTATTTGTTAAGTTTGTATCAGTGAAGAGAATAGTGAGAAAGGAATCAGAAATGTGGGTGAATTTAAAACACATTGTATGGTACCCAAAGCCATCAGAATTCTTTTAACAAAGACATACTTCTTATTTTAAAACTAACAACAAAAATAAATTTCTTTTGTCTTTCTCAAATAATTTGTCATGCTGGGCAGTGGTGGTGCACACCTTTAATTCCAACACTTGGGAGGCAGAGGCAGGCAGATTTCTGAGTTCGAGGCCAGTCTGGTCTACAGCGTAAGTTCTAGGACAGTCAGAGCAATACAGAAAAACCCTGTCTCAAAAAAACTAAAAAGAAAAAAAATGTTTTTCATATGTTAAGTTCACCCTCAATTATTTCTGTTGGTAAATGAAGTTGAGCAAAACAATAAATAAATAAATTGTTGGAATTACAGATACAAAAGAATCTTAGATAAAATTTATTCATTCCTCTATGTTATGAAATCATAATTATTTACATTATAATAAGTATAATTATTAACATAAATAATTATGTTAAATAATCCATATTTATTCAGACAAAATGAGAAAATTATGTACAATTCCAGTGCATTATATAAGTTACATGGAACCAACTAAAAGTAATTCATTCAAACACCAACCCCTAATAGTTAACGTTTTCCAATCATTTTGCAGAAACATTTACCAAATCTTCACATAAATGAGTCTTTGAAAGACATTTAATGATAAGTGTAGATGTCTGTGGTAGTAAAATGACAACGAAAGTTTGAGTATCCAAGACACAAAGGTATGCCACCTCTGTCCTTTAGCTCCCAAAGCAAAAATCCCTGATAGAAATAATAGGTACCACATGCAAGTAGTTCAGCTGGAGTAATTCCACTTATTTGGATTTCAGACCCTATATATCAGTCACTGATGTCTCCCCATGGATTTCTCTAGTATGTGGCACATATTTAAATGTTCTATAAAATATTTATTGATCTGAAACAAACTCTTACAAGAGAAGCATGAAAATTTTGAGTCTTAGAGGATTTCAAAAATATCTTCTGATGCTTACTTAGAGGATATTTTTTACAAAGTGTTTATTATCTCAGTGTAAAACTGGCTTCAGTGTGCATTGAGTACAGCTCTGTACTTCTGCTATTACTCACAACTTAGACTCAAAGTTCTATTTTGGATTTCTCTTATTCAGGATCCTCCAATTTATAAATGTGTTTTACTGTGAAAATATTCATCATTTTTGAGAATTTCAATGATAATGCCTCCCCCATTCACCACTTCTCTCAAATCATTAAATTCTATCACTACATCTGCTCAATTTAATTCAGTAAGTTCTTACTGGGTTGTACTTGGTTGTAATGTATTAGAACCCATTCCCTTGGATTTGGGGAAGCCCATGGAAGAGGGAGTGAAGATTGTAGGATTCAGAGGGGATAGAGGACACCGGGAGGTCTTGGTCTGCCAACTCAATACATAAGGCACCATGGGCTGAGACTGAATGACAAGCAGGCATCTGCACTAGGTCTATGTGCTATGGCTATGAGCTTGGTGTTTTGTGGGACTTCAGTGGAAGAGGTGTGTTCCTGACTCTTTTGCCTGCTCTTGGGATTCTTTTCCTCCTATTGGTTTGCCCTGTCCAGCCTAGCTATAAGAGCTTTGCCCTTGTCTTGTTATATCTCATTTTTCTTGTTTGGTTGTTGTCTCTTGAAGGCCTGCTCTTTTCTGAAGGGAAACAATAGGGGAGTGAATCTGGGGAGGAAGGGAGGTGTGGAGCAAGAAAAAAAAATAACAGAATATAATTCCAAGGTTGAAAAATATAGTTGCAGATATTGAGAAGTCTGTAACAATTGAGGTTAACAATTATACACATTCATGTGTGCATGTGCATAGAGAAAAGGTGGTAGTCATATACACTAATAATAAAAAATATGAATAGCATGTATGTGAGTACATGTAGCTAATTCTAATTGTCAAATTAATTTTATTAGTAAGAGAATTGTACGTGATAGATTTGCATCTTAAGCACATGTTATAGCACATTGAAAATTAATGTAGCATCTGAAACCAAGACAATGAATTTTTTTAAACAAGAAAAAGTGGGAAATGTATTATTCTGTGTATTTTTTAAAGATATTTCCAATACAGTTAGCTGAACCATGAATTAACTATATTTAAAATAGAGTTTTATTTTATACTCTGGACTGTTATGTTTTCCCTCATGGTTTTTGTTGTTTATCTTGTTTGTTTATTTCCCCAAAGTAGCTTTTTCTGCATAACATTTAGCTTGTATTTATTTAAAGTACAATTGAGTAATAATAATTTTTTAATCTATCTTCATATTATGAGCTTTGTATATTTTACATTTAAACTCTGTATATCTTTAATTAGTCTTTGTACAGACCCAGGAGAATAGCTAAACCTTCTCTTGGTCCATGTACAGAAATGTTGATGCTATGGATAGACAGCATCGACACATTTTTATTTTCTTCAGTGTTATTTGTAGTCTGTTGTTGCTCCCCTGTGGAGAGTGAATCTGAGGAGGAGGGGAGGTATGAGGCACGAAAAAAGATAACAGAATTATAGTTATTTGACCTAATAACAATCTCTATTTTTATTAGCCCGAAGTCTCTCCACATTCATATACACACACACACAGACACACACACAGAGACACAGACACACAGACACACACACACAGACACAGACACACACACACATACACACACATACACACACACAGACACACACACAGACACACACACACATACACACACACAGACACACACAGACACACACAGACACACACAGACACACACACAGACACAAACACACATACAGACACACACACACATACACACACACATACACACACACACACTCACAGACACACACAGACACACAGACACAGACACACGCACACGCACACACACACGCACACACACACACATGCACACATACACACACTGAGCTTCCAGGTTACAGATGGTATGTCTCCACCAGAGCACTGGCTGACACAATTCCAGTTTTTCTGTTATGAGTATCTGTATGTCTGTCCTCGTGTTTCCTTATCACCTTATACATATCAGTTCCTAAATCTATGAATACAGATCAAATAATTTATGACCAAGTTAGTTTATTTAATTTTTGGATTTGGAGTTATTACTGGAGCCTGGGTAGACACCAAAGGATAAACATGTTACGGCAATGATTCCCTATTCCCTTAACTCCATCAATAGGACCTTTTAACTATGAGGGTAAGGCTACTAGGATTCCTGCTCTAGCTATATATGGCTATTGTTGGGATCATTTTTATGAAGACTCAGAAAATCAATAGTTATTGAATGTTCCCTTTTGCTCTTAGTTCTTTCTGTTTTCCTTTCTAAAGTATTTCCTGAGCCTTTGGAAGGGCTGGCAAGGGGAAAGTTTCTACTTTAGTTTCAATTTAATTCATCTATATCAGAGGTTCTCAACCTTTCTAATGCTGTGACACTTTAATACAATTCTTCAAGTTGTAGTGACTCCAACCATAAATTTATTTTCATTTTTACTTTGTAACTATAATAATGCTACTCTTAGAAATCATGATGTAAATATCTGATATGTGATCCCTGTTAAAGGGTCATTTGACCACCAAAGAGGTCATAACCCACAGGTTAAGAACTCTGCTCTATAGCATGCAAACAATATATTTGTAGTCTTTAGCAGCAGGGACTTTTCATTTTTTCCTTGACCAAGAGGAATGACAACAGCTTGTATTGTTCTGTGGTCTCTGTGACTATCTCTGACCCAAACTTCACAAGGAAGTATCTCATACCTTACACCACTGCGTGTGTGTGTGTGTGTGTGTGTGTGTGTGTGTGTTTTAAATAATTCTCTCTTTTGGAGTGAGCTTTGTAAAGTTATAAGTACTATTTTTTCAGCTCAAATTGGTTACTACACAGTAGATTTCCATATGCCTTTTCCACAGACCTTTCATTTTAGTTAACCTTCCTCTCTGCATGATCCCATCCTGATCATCCCATCATCCCATCATGATCCCTATTTCTCTTCTGATTTAATCATTCTATCCAATATTCCTATTCATATGCTCATACAGTTTATGTTAGAATACCTCCCCATTCAACAGCATCTTTCTAGATTACTGACCTCTGCAGTAACTCTAAACTGAATATGAAATTAAGTCTAATATAGACTTGTTAGGGTTTGAATATGTTTGACCCATGGGACATAACACTCTTAGGTGTGGCCTTGTTGGAGGAAATGCAACACTGTGCATTTGGGCTTTGAAAGACAGTGTGGAAGAGTCAGTTTCTCCTCCCTGTAGTCAGAACTCTCCACTCCTATCCAGTAATGTGCCTTCCTGGATGCTGACATGCTTTCTTCTGTGATAATAATGGACTGAACTTTAGGCCCTGTGAACCATCCCAAATTAGTTGTCTTATAAAAGTTTCCATGGTTGTGGTGTCTCTTCACAGCAATAAAAGCCAAACCAAGACTGTATAAATGAGGCAGAGCATGAAGCAATTTTTCATTTGTTTTTCTGTATATATCTGACTTACCTTGCCCAGTACAAGTACTTTTAGTTTCATCTCTTTATCTGTAAATTTCATAATTGGTTTCTTTTTTTTATACTAGAAGAAAATTCTATCACATATGTATCTGGACCACACTCACATCATCCATTCCTCACTTTGTGGACATCCATGACTGTATCAATTTAGTGATTCTCATTAGCATAGTTGAGCAAGTATCTCTAAAGGGACATCTATAGTCCTTTGGGTATAAGGTCCAGAGTAGAATATGTAGGTCAAATTATAGTTCTACTTTTAGTTTATTTGTGAAACTTCCACACTTATTTTTAATAGCTGCATCAATCTTTATACATTCCTTTTGCTGAACAAGGATCCAATTTGGAAAGGTAGGGTTAAAGTACTGAGTATGGCCAGGTTACTAACCCAGTGGAGACCATATGGACCATGTTCTTGGAATGGCCTCAGATTGGAATGAAGTGGGCTATTGTAATTTTTCAAATACAGATCTTGGTTGTGCATAAGGAACAAAATTAAGGTCAGTGTCTTAATGTTTTAACCTTATCATCTGTTCAGGATTCTATAATTTAAACTATTCTCTGCTTAATTTACAAAATATGATAAAATGGTTTTCTTCCAATTAAAATAATGGGATATTGGAGTGGCTTTTCAATTTTGAATATATGAAGAAGAGAGAAATAAAAGAATTAAAATAATCTATTACTTGATAAACTTATTCTTTTCCATGATGCCATAATTTCCATAATTTCCATGATTAGTATGTTTTTAAAGAGTCATTTTATTTTCAATTACATATATGTGCTTATGCTTATCTATGTGTGATTATGTATACATAAATTAATGTAAATGCACAGGCCAAAAGAGGATGTCCAACACCCTGGAGTTAGAATTTTGGCAGTTGTGATGCATGTAATGTAGGAGCTACGATTCAAGCAAACCTCTCTCTCCTGAAATAGCAGTAAGTGTCTTTGACCAATAAACTGTTTGTCTTGTCCCTATCCTTTTAGTTATTCAACTAATATACTTAAACGTATTTAATTTATTCAATTATGGGTTAATTTATTAATTTTCATACTGTCTATAATGACACTTTGGTTTATATTTTAGAAATAATTGTTCTGCCAAATCTTAAGTTCTTAGTCTTTTTTCTAGGGCAACTTTAAACCATTTCATTGTTTAATTACTAACTTTAGCTTTGTAAAGTAGTCTCTGGAATAAAAAAAAAATGAATATACTTATTAATCTAAGGAACAAAGATATCCAACAGAGAGAAAAGATACATAAAGGACAAATTATAAAGCAATGTGAACATATCGTAGTGGGGTACTGAATGGCAGGAGGTAAACGGAAACAATATAGAAGTAATATCATGGGAAGAAAGTCTTTCCGGAATGCCTACTGGTGAACAACATGAAAGTTAATCAGTGTGTGATAAAAATGTGCTGAGATGCTTTTGGAAGATGAATGTGTCTCATTATTTGCAAGGTCACTTGCAGTGAAAGATTGGGGCAAAAGTTCAACTCCTGTATAGCAAGGACTTGTAAGCTGGCTGTGAAACACACAGAGAGTAAATACAGGAGATTTGGCTGAATAAGCTTATTCTTCAAGGTAAGGGAATGCATACTACAGTACTAGCTAAAGGCTAGACTGATCAAAAGAGATCATTTTGTTTCATCTTGGTCTTTTAAATCTTCAGAGCCCTGAAAGCTTTAAATGATTTTGGGATGGGGCTTTTGATGTATTTAATTTAATAGAGGACATAATGAAAAATACACAGAAATAACAAAAGACAGGAGGAGACAGGATATAGACTGAAGAAAGAAAACCTTACCATAGATAAAACCCTTCTGATGGACAATGATGGAGAAACGAATGGCAAAGTAAACATCCATTCAAGATTTTATATTGTATCTAGGACTGGGTAGGTTTTTGTCCTGATGATTTTTAAGAGATAAAATATTAGTTAATTTAGCAAGATATCTGGCAAGATTTGTTTTCAATAGCAATTATGGTGTACCAAATTGTCTAACTTAGAAGAATATAAACCTTTGACTCAGGGACACTGAAATTGTAGAATATTTGACAGTAAAATTGATTCATCTTCAGATGAGAGAAAGTGCTAATTTTGCTTCAGAAAGACATGCCCAGTTTTTGACCCTCATACTCAAACAGCAAACACAAACTGATATAGCTGTGCAGAATCTCAAACCCTGTCTCCTGGGCTCTGCAGTACACTGAAGCCACCGTGTCTTTCTTTGGTTCCGTGACATTAACTATCCATATGTTTCCTACTTACCATTTTGTCAGAACAGAATGGGAAATTGTGATTTTACTTTGTCATATAGTCCCATACATTCAAGTGGGGAAAATATACTTTTCACTTATTTTCATATTCATTGAATATTCATTGAAACCTATATTTTAATCTAACTACTTACATTAACCAGAATGGGAATGGAAATTAATTTGCTCATACATTTTAGCTTTCCCTATTTTGGTGAAATGACCTTAAATAAATATTTGTTCAATATTTAGGTCAGTAATAAAATTAAAACATAGTAAATGAGATTTTTTTTGCATACCCTAAATGTCTTCAGAAAGTTATCAGGGAAGAATGTATCAGTCTTTGTATATATTGTGCCCATTGTCTCTTTTATTTGCTATTTAATTTATTTCACAGATGTGCCCAAGGAAAATATAACACTCTTCTTTGAGGACTGTACTTTGGAAAGCAATTCAGAGTTCAAAGCATTTACACACACAGTGTGACACACACAGACAGGAATTCACAGTACCACCATATGTCAGCATCAGATACTCTCTTGTAGAGACTCAGTGGAGTAAACAATGCAGTGCATATGTTTAACACAGGAGCTTGCTTGCGTCAGTTAAAGAATATTTGATATTCTACTCTTAAGGATACTGTTTACTTACACTATGTATTATTGTTTTTAGAGGGCAGCTCTACCCATTTCTCATTGTTACAGAAACAGTTGCAGTTTTGGAATCATTCTCAAACACCTTCTACTTGAGAATATGCACACTATTACTCCTGCTAAAACTGCCCATCTTAAGACATTGTTATTGCTTCTGGCTAAAATAATAGGAACAGGAGAGATGTTCAGGTGTAAGAATTGAGGAATTATGTTTCCCATAACAAAGACCTCATCAGGAGTCTAGGGGAAGCCAGCTATTGCTTTTGAGTGAAAAGCTCTTCCCTAGGCAGAACAACTTGACCTATTGAGTGTGGAAGTATTGTTCATCCTTTGATTTTTTTCTATTAAAGAAAACAGTAGCATTATTCCTTTTGGTAATTCCAGAGAACCAAAGAAAAGGTTTTTCTCTCCTTTACTGAGTCTTCCTTATTGTATTCCATAGCTGCCTGCAGGTATTATGAACTGGGTTGCTGGAACAGAACAGAGATGGGGAAGGGGCGAAAAGAAAGAAGGGCCAGGACAATATTTTACTGATCAAGGCCGGGACTTTAATGTTGGTCAGACCTTTTAACAATTTGGGCAAACCCTACCCCTCAGACTCCAGGCTGAGTTCTGGTAGAAGTTGTCTAGCTTCTCCAAGAGGTCCTTGTCTCAACTGCTCTGGCAGCTGGGTGGGTCACCTGCTTAATTCAGGAATTTGTAGACCTAGAGGAACAATGAGCTTAACCTTCACTCTAAGCTTCTCCACCCTAGGATAAAAATTCCTGCCTTAACCTACTTCCCTATTATGCCCTAAAGGCAGATTCCTGCCCAAAGTCAGGGATTGATTGTCCTTGGCCAAAGTCAAGTTCCTACCATGTAGTATGACTCCCAATATGACTCTGTACACTTCCTGTTTGAAATAAGGTAGGATCAACTTGTCAAGACGTTCATGACCACCAAATAAAGTCCACATCTCCCCGTGTGTTTGACAGGCCCACAATGCTTCCACGCGTACGTCATCCTCAAGCCAACACTACTTATTTTATGTCAGCCAGACTAATTGGTTGGTTATTGATCTTTGGCATCTCCTTTCATTTTATTTGTTTGAAATTGCCCTTTCTGCTACCCGTCAAGCTAGTTCACTACCATAACCATCATTCAGTTCAGTGCAAGGCTATTGCTACTTGTTCCCAGTATCTCTCCATGACCTGTTTTTCACTACTTTTTATAAAATTCACTTTACATCCTGATCACCTCCTCTTTTCCCCAATCCCACCTCCAATCCCTCCCTCAATTACTCCCTCCTCTTCTCCTCAAAGAAGGGGAAGCCACCCCCTTGGGTACCTATGCTATATCTTCCTTCTACCAGCTAGTTGTGATATGGGAAGGAGATCAAATGGCAAGCAACAGAATTAGAGACAGCCTCTGCTCTACATAGTAGGGGGGGGGCACACAATGAGAAAGCTACACATGTACTACAGATGGGTGGGTGGGGTCTAGATTTATCCCCTGTATCCTCTTTAGTAGTGCTCCAGTCTCTGTGAGCCCCCATGGTTCCAGGTTAGTTGATTCTTTTTTGTGGTGTCCTTGACCCCCCCCTGCTTTGCTCAATACTTCACCCCACTCCTTCACAGGACAGCTTGAGCTTTGTCTGATATTTAATCCCTGCATTTGTTTCCATACACTGATGGATCGAGCCTCTCAGGAGACTGTCATGCTAGGTTCCTGTATACAAGCATAACAGAATATCATTAATAGTGTCAAAGGTTGGCTTTCTTGTATGGAATGGTTCTCAAGCAGGGGTGGTCATTGGTTGTCTGTTCCCTCAGTCTCTGTTCCATCTTTATCTCTGTCTCTCACTTCTTAACTCTTTATATTCTTCCTTTCAGTCCTATCATAGAATACTGTATGTAATTATATATATATATATATATATATATATGCACCTACTTGTCAAATTTCTCCCTTCAGAAAATAAAGTCGACATATGTAGGAATTAAGTCCTTCACATTAATTGCTGCACCTTCAGTGTCTAAAGCAAGGACCAAATTGTCTCAGACAGGTAGTAAGACTATTTCAGACAAAAGAAAATCTGTGAAAATAATAAAAACATTTCTCTTTCATGGTTTTCTAGATGAGGAAAAAGAAAATAATTTAATTGTTTCAAAGCAAAGTCTGAAGAGTTGTATTATAACAATTCATCTGTCTTCTGGAAACTTTAGAGTCCTCTGAGTTGTAAGGTTTGGGGTAACTCTAAATATTTCAAGAATACTTCAGGAATTGAGTTCAATAATGTGATGCATTTATACTGGGAACCTAGGCTGCCCCATGGTCATGATGGATGAATGACGTCCACCTGCAGCCAATGGCTCCTCTGGCTTCCATTTGCAGAGCTGATAGTGAAAGGAATCACTTTAACTTTCAAGACTCTAATCATGAAGCAAAGAATTTGATTGCTCTGTATTTTGAGCTCTCTGTGACAAGACAGATGGTTTATAAAGGGATGGCGGCCATGTTGTTTTGGATGTAGGAAGCTCTTCCAGAGCCTAAAAGTGCTACCCAATTCTGTTGGCCAGTGGGATTTAGTTATATTTGATTTTTGGTGTATACTTTTCTGTGTTTGATTTGTACACACTGATGACTGTCTCTGTGTGGAGTATTTAGTTAAATAGAAGATGAAAAATAAATCAGAGTTGTTTTACATGGAACCATGAAAGTGTGAGGTGCAGATTTTTTTAGAGGACTCAAAAAGATTATTCTACTACATTAACACTTATAAAACTGGCTCGAAATAAACCTCACAGCAAACCTACAATGGCCCACCGAAGTCTGAGAACTCATCAGAATTTCCAGTTAAACAGAATAACAAATTATCAAAAAAAAAAAAAAGACTAAAAGATATACACAAGCTGTTGTAACGTCCCCATGACCCAAGCAGTTTATTATATTTACTTTAGTTTCTGTGAAGCTTTATTCTATGGATTTTCTAATCTCAATATTTGTTTTTTATCTCATTTTGCTATTGCCAATTAAACAACTCAAAAGGAGGTTTCCAATCCATTACTGGATACATAGTTTTGCTACATAGATTATGTGTCTTGGGAGAATCATTATCACATAAGTGATGTAAATTGATTATTTATTCCTGGGGTTATTGATAATTTCAATTAATAATATCTCTGTTCTTCTCTACTCCTCTCTAGAGATTCCTCTTTGTCCCTTCTCTGTGGTCTCCTATTCTCTTGTTTCTGTGGTTGCTCCAGGTACTATACCCACATCTAAGGCACCGTGGACATAGCACTTAGAGAAACGGGGCTGGAAGTGCCCTGGATACCTCCTCCCTGAGGACTACCTCTTATAATACCCAGAGTTGTTCTTCAAGCTTCCTAGAGAGAGAATCAGTCAGTAGTCCTATACAAATGAAAATTTTATGAACTACAACAATGACCAGCCTAGAAAGATTTTCCCTGAGGTGGAATAGTGACACATCTCGGGTGTAACAAATGGCTGATTAATTGGACTCAGGGTCTACTAAATAAAAGGAAATTCCTACCTAGTTATATAAACCTATACAATTATGGTTAGTCACTCATAGACCCTAGAGTAGAAACTACTACTGCTACTTCTGTGAAACAGCATAATTTCTAGCTGCGTTATAAATGCCTATCCTTATACCCACAGATAAGTGTAGCTATCTCACTTCATCAAAGAAACTTCCATTTGCAGCAGATGGGGGTCTATCACAGGAATCTACAAGTCAAAAAGAGTACCTTATGATAGGGTAGTGAGTTTCAACTGATATATCTACAAAGGAACCTGTTAATCTAAGACTGTGACATCATAACAGAAGAAGGAGCAGAATAATTGTATGAACCAGAAGATCAAAAGATTTGCTTTGAGATTGTGCCTACTATTTAAGACAGAGAAACTAGACCAATAGAATCTCAACAATACCATAGCCAAGCATGACCTGTGAAATGACAATACCAATTCATATGTCAACTTTCACAAGGCCTCACTGCTAGATTAAAAATGTGAATAAATTAAAATAAAACCCCTACAGCTAATTAATTGCTCTTGGAAGGGAGATTCTGTTTTCTTCTAGTATGTACCCCTTGATAGGTTATCCAATCTGAGTGGTCAGCCTTAAACCAAACACATGACAACAGCATGAATGGAATCAGCAGATATGCAATATGTGTGTGTGTATGTGTGTGTGCATAAAGGAAGAAGAGTTCATAAATGAGAGAGTGGGTGATTTATAGAGTGAATGGCAATAGACAATAAGTGAACATAGTTGACATGAGGGAATTAAAAATTACTTAAAAAAAAAAGAAATAGCAGTCAGTTCATAGCTACCCGGACCCTAATTAATAAACATTTTTTCTTAAGTACATGATTTTATACTATAGTATTTTCTACATTTAATGAAATTTAAAGTCATACTTCACATTAAGATCGTACACATTTTTGTCTGAGCATGACACTAAACACCAAATCCTACTCTCTCTCTACACACAGACACACACACATGTGCTCACACATACATACACACATGCGTGCATACATGTGGACACAAACACATATACACGCATGCATGCACACACACACAAGCACACACATGAATGGATGTAGACAGAACCATGCTTATCTAACAAATAGTATATAATGTGTTTACATCCATGCAAGTGTATGTGTGTATGTGTAGTGCTTATCGTTGCTCCTTGGAATTATAATCAACAACTATCTGCCTTCCTTCACCCTTCCCATTCTTTCCTAATTTTATTTTGTGTTTCAATTCATTGTAAATAAAGTTTTCTGGCTTCTGATTACTTATTTGATTTTATTCTTACTGACAATGTACTTTGAGCTTTTTCAAATGGCAAATTTCAAAAGTCACTAAACAAATAGCTGCCAACCCAATTCCAAAGTTCATATCTCTCTATCTTTCTTTCTATTAGATATTTTCTTTATTTACATTTCAAATGTTATCCCCTTTCCTGGTTTCCCCTCCAAAAATACCCTATCCCATCCTCCCTCCCCCTGCTCACCAACCCACCTACTCCTGCTTCCCTGTCCTGGCATTCCTCTATACAGGAGAGTCAAGCCTTCTCAGGACCAAGGGCCTCTCCTCCCTTTGATGTCCAACAAGACCATCCTTTGCTCCATATGCATCTGGAACCATGGGTCTCTCCATGCATTTACCCAGAAGATTCTTTACCATGTAATAAGAACACATGCTCTACTATGTTCCTAGCAGTCAGAAGCTGAAAAGAACCCAGATGTCCCTCATATTTGTCTTTCAATACGTCTTGTATACCCATTTGCAGACACTGTCGATCTCATGGTCGCAGTGAGACTGCTTTCACGAATGCAGCAAAATAATTGGAACTAACTGTTAACTATGTTAGTGAGAAAGTCTTGGGAGTCATGGAATTCACCAGATAGTGAAGCTGGACAAATCAGCTAACTAAAAAAGCCTGAAGGAATTTAACCTCTCAGACATATTTACTTATTTGAGTTACACCATGCCTACATGGATTCAGAGCACACATCTAAAGAAAGAAGAATCAAGGTTCCAGCCATTCTGTTCTTTCAGTTTCTATTTAAAGAAACTTGTGAGTTTGTTCCATATACACACTAAGAACATGGAGTTAGCCAAATATCAAGTAACTAAACTTTCTTCTATTTTGCTACAGAAATTCGTGCTAGGGGACATTAGTCTTTTGTTTGTTTTCTTTTTTTAAAATCTATTAGGTGGTAGGAAAACATAGGTGGAGTTTGTCTACATAAAGTTCAGCAACTACCTCTTTACTTTATTGTCTGTTAGTTACTATATTGCAGATGGTGATAGGCTGAGTTATTCTTGCTATTTCAATTTGTTTAGGCTTAGCAAAAAAGAAACTATGCTCTGTTGATGTGGGAACATCCATTCAGATATTCCATATATCAATCTATCTATTTACATCTATCTATCTATCTATCTATCTATCTATCTATCAATATATCTATTTATCTACTATTTACATATCTCTATATCTATCTATTTACATATCTCTATATCTATCTATCTATCTATCTCTATATCTATACATGTATACTGTGTGCTAGATGTAAACTCTTAAGGAAGGTCAGGATTGCTATAGTGGCTACGCTCATATTTCACAGAGGAGGGAATTCAGAAAACAAGAAAGCCACAGGAAGAAAATGATGCAATATTTGCCGCTTGCAATGAGTTCTGTTAATGGGGAAAAAATACAACTAATACATAATTCTTATGCATCACTAAAGTCTCTTTGTTATTCCTTCATCAGGGGAACTGAGGCCAGCTGTACTAGAAGAGACCAGACACGCTGCCTTCACACATGAAGTAAATGGGTAAGAGCTGAATGAGGACCAGGGAAGGCCAGGAGAGAAGGTTAAATGAACAAGCAAAGCAGAAGATGCCAAGGTGGGGTGTAGGCAGAAGGTTGGGGTGCTCAAAGAGCAGAAGCATCAGGTACAGGGCACTGCTCCCAGCTGTCAGCTCCCATCAGTCACTGAGTTTATGATTTCAGAAACAATTTTCAAAGAATTACTTTTCAGCATTGCTTTATGTCCACCTACTGGGAAAATGTATGGAGAAGACAGATTAACAATTCTAAGAACATTTCCATGTAGCAATGAAGATGTTGTGATACATTCCCTCTCTAAGCATCACAAATGAGCTGTAAACATGGGGTCTTTCCACAAGGCTTAGTTTACAAGAGACCACAAACCACAGCTGAAACCATGTTTAATGATCAAGCACAACCCTGACATTTGAGTCTCAGTTATGAAGCTCTTAGGGTTTGTTTAAAGAGTTTACACTGGCTTGTTTGACCACAAGAATGCAAATTACTTAAGGTTTGGGGCTTGTGCATTTCTTAGGGGTGTTATTTAAAGAAAGAAGAAAGAAAAAAAGTCATGATGAAAAGCATTTGAATATATGACATTTATCAGGGTTCCCCTTTTCTCTATTTGTCTTTTTTTACCTTATGCATGTACTACTGGAGATTATCTCCAGTAGATAAGTACATTAATTATATTAATATTATTAATATTCTATTAACAAGTATATTAATATTATTAACATGTTCAGTAGTGAATGCGTGAATAGTTATGATAAAAATATTTCCATTTATTTGTATACATATTATCTACAAAATTTAATAAAGGTAAAATGGGTGTCTCCCTGCCTTGTGTTTTGGTTTCACTACTGCTGGTGTCATGCTTGAGCTGAGCAGACACAGAACGCTGTGACCCAACTCCCAGGCATAGTGCTCTTAGTCTGTACATAATCGTGGCTTAAACTTGAAGTCCTCAGAGAATCACTGCAACTGGATTTATCTGATTATTATGTCACAATGTCCAAGGAACTGAAAAGCATGGTTGATAAAAAGTGAGTATATAGACAGTGTCAAGAACCTGACCTGAAACCCTACCTTTGGGGATCACCAGGCAATGAACCCTCTTGCAGAGTGTTGTTCCAAACTTTAATCATAAAGGAAAGGAGAAACTTAGGAATTGTGAATCATGGGGCATGGAACCTTCTTAGAAGTCTCTCTGTCTCTATCTCTGTCTCTCTGTCTCTCTGTTTCTGTCTCTCTCTCTCTCAAAACCAATATCTTTGTTATGAGTGAATAAGAATCACACACTCGATTTCAATTGCCATTTATCCCTCCAGACTCCATTTGTTAAAGAAACAAAGAAGAAGAAGAAGAAGAAGAAGAAGAAGAAGAAGAAGAAGAAGAAGAAGAAGAAGAAGAAGAAGAAGAAGAAGAAGAAGAAACACAGACGTCTTTAGCTCTTTCCATATATTCTTCTTCTCTCCCCCTTTTCCTATTCAGTAATTTTAAAACATATGTTGAAATCAAACCATTCTCATACTTTACATCTAAAATCTGAATAGATAAAGTACTATCTATTACATTTGGAACCATATAGTTCCCCACTGCAACTGGCACAGTGTAAGGAGGCTCCACAATGGGAGTCATTAGCAGTTTATTTTAACCAGGTAGAGATTACAAAGAGGCAGTGTGACCCACATAGGGAATCATTAAGGACAGCTTGTGGACAATTTTAAATGACAATAAAACTGGGCCCAGGAAATGAGATAGACACTAGGAAATCAGAAGATTCAGGTGGGCATAAACTCTTGGAGTACCTACATCCTTAAATATTGTAGAGTTTCAACCTGTGCCTCCTAACCCTGCTTTATTTCTGTTTTTTCCCTTCTTCATCTCCTATTTCCCCCGAAGCTTCTATTCTTGTAACCACAAAAGTTTTTTTTTCCATAAAATCTGTACAATTTGTAAAGTTCTCCCCACATTCTGTGTTGTACTTCTGGAATTGTTCTATTTCCCTGCCTCCAAATCTTATTCAGCAAACTTAAGATTCTTGTACCTCATGAGACTTCCAGAGGACCCTGCTATACCTCTCCTGGGCATATACCCAAAGGATTCCCTGGCATGCAATAAAGACACATGCTCCATTATGTTCATAGCAGCCTTATTTATAATAGCCAGAAGCTGGAAAGAACCCAGATGCCCCTCAAAGGAGGAATGGATACAGAAAATGTGGTATATTTACACAATGGAATACTACTCAGCAATTAGAAACAATGAATTCACAAAATTTTTAGGCAAATGGTTTGATCTGGAAAATATCATCCTAAGCGAGGTAACCCAATCACAAAAGAATACATTACACATGGAATGTAATCTCTGATAAGTGGATATTAATTAGCCCAGAAGCCCTGAATACCCAAGGCACAAATTGCATAACAAATGACTCTCATGAAGAAGTGTGGAGAGGGTCCTGATCCTGGAAAGGATTGATCTAGCATTGGAATGGAATATAAGGACAGAGAAAAAGGAGGGAGATGATTGGAGAAGGGATGGAGAAAAGAAGGTTTATGGGACAATGGGGAGGGGGGATCCGGGAAAGGGGAAATCATTTGGAATGTAAACAAAGAATATAGAAAATAAAAATATTAAAAAAAAACACAATGGAAAAAAACAAGATTCTTGTACCTCCATCCATGGCTGGTTAAACAAATGTCCACTCATTTCATTAGAAGTGGGTTTTCTTCATAAGCATTTCCTTATTCCAGTGTCTCTTGTTTTTTTTTCCTCTTACAGATATTTGTATACTCTGTGTCCTCGATTATGTAATTATTCACACTCATTATTACACTCTACAGCACAATATTCTGCCTCCATAATTCTCCATATTAGTTTGTATTGAGTTAGAGGCTGAAGGTCAGAGAAAATGGTAGCAACCTCCCTGTCATGTACATATCCATCCATTTGGTATCATGCCTGGTACATAGAAGAAACAAGTGAATATTATTAACCAATGTTGTAAAAATTTCTGGAAGAAAAAATGCACACAATAAACCATGTGGCTTTATCATCCATACACATCAGTTGTCCATTGGGATATCACAGCGAGTTCTAGGCCAGCCTGGGCTGGGATGACAACCTGTATCAAAGAAACAATGAAATGCAAATGGCAACAACAAATCCTCTGTAGTTGTGGGGCTACACAGATGGCTTAGAGGTTAAGAGATAACTATTGTTCCAGAGGACCTGGGTTTGATTCTAGCACCCAAAAGGTTGGTGGCTTACAAGTTACAACTCCTGTAGCAGGGGACCTACACCCTTTTCTGTGTTCTGCAGGCACCAGACACACATGTGATGCAGACATACATTCTGGCAAAATACCTGTACACATAAAAATAAAATCTTTAAAACATTCTCTGTAGTTATGAGTAGTTTGGAGAAATATACTCTGGTGTTTTAGTGTGCAGTAGGTGAATTCATGTGAGGATAATGCATAGTATTTGGCTACAAATAAGTTTTTGCCTATTATCACAAGATGGGGATGGAGAGATGGCTCAGCACTTAAGAACACTTGTCTGCTCTTCCAGAAGTCCTTAGTTCAGTTCCCAGCAACCACATGATGACTCACAACCATCTATAATAGGATCTGATGCCCTCTTCTGGTGTGTCTGAAGACCACTACAGTGTACTCACATATATAAAATAAACAAATCTTTTAAAACTGTTATCATAAGAAAAATAATAGATGTAGGAGAAGGTAAATATGTTTATCTTTTTCCAAACATCCTAATATATAACATACATGTATTACACACATGCACATACGCATGTCATTACAAGACCCTATGTAAATATGTGCAACCTCATTTGTCGATTTAATAGTTGAATTTAAAAACCTTATGTAAAATTTTATATTTGCTACATGCATGTTGATTTATATATTACTTTGGACTTTACTTTTTGTTTAAAGTTACCATTTTTTTTCATTATTTGCAATTAAGCTGTTTTCGTTGGAGAACAAAGGGTTTATTTCAGCCTACAGATCTTTCGTGTGTGGGTGAAGTGCTCTATAACTATTTGTTAGGCCCATTCAGTTTGTAATATCTGATAGCTCTATATCACTCTCTTTAGTCTTTTTCTGGATGGCCTGTCCATTGATGGGAGGGAGTGTTGAAATCTTCCACTATCAGTATCTGAGAATCAATATATGATTTAAGCTGTGGTAGTATTTACTTTAAAAAAATTGGGTGCCTTTTGTTTGAAGAATAGGTATTAAAAATTGAAATGTCAACTTGTTTGGGAATTTCCTTTGATAGATATGTAGTGTATTTCTCTATTTCTTCTAGTTAGTTTTGCCTTGATGTCTATTTTGTTAGGTACTAAATGAAATGGCTATACCAGCTTGCTTCATTGGACCATTTGCTTGGAATATATTTTCCCAACTCTTTACAGTGAGGTAATATCTGTCTTTGATATTGACATATTTCTTGAATACAGTAGAAGGATGGCATCTACGCTGTTAGTCTGGGTGTTTTTATTGGGAAATTAAGACCATTGATATTAAGGTATTGTTGTTTCCTGTTATTTTGTTGTCATTCTTAATGGTGGTGGTGATGTGGTATAGTGTGTGTGTGTGTGTGTTTGTTTGTTTGTTTGTTTTCCTCCTTTGATTTTGCTGACATGAAATTATTTATACTTGTGTTTTCATGGGTGTAGTAAGCTTCTTTGGTTGGACTTTCCTTCTAGTACCTTCTGTAAGGCTATATTTTTAAATAAACATTGTTTAAATTTGGCTTTGTTGTGTAGTTATCTTATTTTCTCCATGTATGATGATTGAAAGCTTTTAGGGGTTTAGTAGTCTGGGCTGGCACCTATAGTCTCTCAGAGTCTGCAGAGGAGAGTCAAGGCTCCTCTGGCTTTTAGAGTTTCCATTGAGAAGGTCTGCCTTGGTCTTTTTCCCTTGTCATTTTTAATTTTTTTCTTTGTAGGTTTTGTGTTTTTGGTTCAGTTCTGAGAGGATGCTTCCTTTTCTGGTATAGTATATTTGGTGTTCTGTATGCTTCGAGTACTATGACAGGCTGTTAATTATTTAGATTAGGAAAAATTCTTCTATGAATTTGGTAAGATATGTTCTATGATTTTGACTTGTGTTTTTGCTCCTTCCTCTATTTCTATTATTCTTAGATTTTGTTTTTTCCTAAGGTCACATATTTCTTGAGTGTATTATTTAAGGAGATTTTTAGATTTAACAACATTTTTGCTTAAAGTATCCATTTATTTTATCCTGTTTCTAATGTCTGAGATTCCCTCTTCCATCTCTTATATTCTGTTCATGAACCTCTTGGTTTCTGTTTGAGTTTCTAAATGTTCATTTCCAGAATTCCCCTAGTTTGAGTTTTCTCTATTTTCTCTTTCTACTTTCAGGTCATAAAGAATTTTATTTGTTTCCTTTCATTATTTGTTTGTGTTTTCATAGATTTTTCAAGGGATTTATTAATGTCCTTTTCAGAACATCTATCATATTCATAAATTCTTTTTTGATTTTTCATCTGTGCATATCTTCAAGTATGTTAGGATATGCATAGCCCATTGTGGTAGGCTTACTGGACTCTGGTGGAGACATATTGTACTGGCTGTTATTGATTATGCTTTTAAAGTAGAATATAAGCACCTGAGATTTCTATGACAGTAGCTCTAGTTATTGCTGTTCAGTCCTGTCTTCATTGGGTGAATATTTTGTTCCTTGGTTTATGTTTCCTCTATGGTTCTTAGGAGTGTGTGATGGTTCTATGTCGGTTGTAGAAAAATCTGCAATCCTGATAGGTGTGGGCACTGGCCAGGGGCAGGGGGATTCCAGGTATAATTTGTTTGTGAATATTGGGATGTGAGATTTAGAAATGAGGACAAAGAATTTTCACCTGAAGAACTTCGGATGGCTGAGAAGCATCTTAAAAAATGCTCAACTTCATTAGTCATTAGGGAAATGCAAATCAAATCAACCCTGAGATTTCACCTTACACCAGTCAGAATGGCTAAGATTAAAAATTCAGGAGACAGCAGGTGTTGGCAAGAAAGAGGAACACTCGTCCACTGCTCCTGGGGTTGCAAATTGGTACAACCACTCTGAAAATCAGTCTGGAGATTCCTCAGAAAATTGGGCACCTCACTTCCAGAGGATCCTGCTATACCATTCCTGGGCATATAATAAGGATTCCCCAGCATGTAATAAGGATACGTGCCCCACTATGTTCATAGCAGCCCTATTTATAATAGTCAGAAGCTGGAAAGAACCTAGGTATCCCTCAATAGAAGAATGGATGCAAAAAATGTGGTATATATACACAGTGGAGTACTATTCAGCCATTAGAAACAATGAATTCATGAAATTCTTAGGCAAATGGATGGAGCTGGAGAACATCATACTAAGTGAGGTAACCCAGTCTCAAAAGATCAATCATGGTATGCACTCACTAATACGTGGATATTAACCTAGAAAACTGGAATACCCAAAGCATAATCCACACATCAAATGAGGTACAAGAAGAATGGAGGAGTGGCCCCTTGTTCTGGAAAGACTCAGTGTAGCAGTATAGGGCAAAACCAGAACAGGGAAGTGGAAAGGGATAGGTGGGAGAACAGGGGGAGGGAAGGGGGCTTATGGGACTTTTGTGGAGTTGGGGGCCAGAGAAGGCGAAAACATTTGAAATGTAAATAAAAAAATATATCAAATAAAAGAAAAAAAAGAAATGAGGACAAATTGGGACAGTCAAGGGCTTCACAAGACGGAGGAAAACAGGATACTTCACTAGAATCTGGGCTTTAGTCTCTTGAGAATAGGGGCAGAGAATAAGCAGAAGACCTGCTATGGAGCTGTGGATGAGACTGAGGTATTAGACTTTGAGGAGTGTAGGGATAACTCAAGATTCGCAGTTAGGATACTTTCTTTCCTGGTCAAAGTAGCCTGTGTATTACCAGGAAGTGCCTGCTGGAGACACTTTTGATGCTGTAGCAATGAATGAAGTTACATAAGTTTGGAGGGGAAGAAAGGTGTGCTTACTGAAGATGGTTGCAGGACAAAAAGAAAGTCTGCTGCAGCAGGTGTTCTGTTTGAGAGCCAGGGATTAGACTGGAGAATTTTATTTGGAGTAGAGAGAGTAGAAGGAGAGATGAGACATACAGTTAGTCTACTTCAAGATTAGACTTTTTTTTTACATGCCAGTTCTAGAGATTAATCAGAAATGACATCATTTTTTTTTCATTCTAGAATGTCAAAATTCAATTTCTATGTCTGTACTGGCTGGTTTTGTGAGCCAACTTGACACAACCTAGAATTATCAAAGAGGAGGGATTCTTAGTTGAGGAAATAACTCTATGAAATCCATCAACTGTGAGGCATTTTTTCAATTAGTGATCAGTGGGGTAGTGCCCCAACCATTATGGGTGGTGACATCACTTGGTTTGTGGTCCTGGGTTCTATAAGAAAGCAACTGAAAAAGCTATGGAAAACAAGTCAGCACCCTTATATAGCCTCTGCATCAGCTCCTGCCTCCAGGATCCTATCCTGTCTGATTTTCTGTCCTGACTTCCTCCAATTGTAGACTATGATCTAGAAGGGTAAGCTAAATAAACCTATTTCTCCCCAGTTTGCTTTTTTATGTAATGGTGTTTCATCACAGCAATAGGACAAAGGCAATGTGTTATAATTTGAATGAGAAATTTACAAAAGCATTATTTTCTAAAATATTGTACTGGATTTTCTGTGTGCTAAGGAACTTAATGAAAGGGGTTTCTGTTCCATCCCACACTTCAGTGACAATGTGTTTTGGTTCACACAGCATTTTACTACGTTGCACAGCTGATAAACCTCCTATCTTTCATCATATAGAATATCATATGTAATAACAAAAGACAGATACCTAAGTATTGATATTTGAACAAATTAATAAAAGGTTACTTTTTTCCTAAGCATATCCTTTAGTTTTATGTGGGTTTTGGTAATTGAACCCAAGTCCTCTGCATAACTAAGAAGTTTTCATAATCATGGAGTAAACTCCAATCCCAAGCACATTCTTACTTAAATATGAATTTTTTCGCTGAGCTGGTAATTATTACAACTCCTGTAATTGGTGGTTTGACTTTGTGCTGCTTCCTAGGTTTGTAGGTAAAGAACAAGCAATTTTAACTACTCTTGCATTTTAAACATCTATACAAATGTAAATATATTAAATAAAATATTTCAAAAATTACAAAATATATTTTACTTTTGATTCTTTAAGTCTTGGGCCTTTCATGAATCACAATTTGAGAATGACTAATACAAAAATAACTGCAAGTATGTTTAAGGCAACGAATAAAAGCAAAGATACATAACATTAAAATCATATTTCTGAAGTTTATTAAATGGTAGATGAGGTTGTATTTCATGTACTATATTATTTTTTTGAAATATGCTTGCATAATTTCATTTCTTTATAGAGAAAAAAAGAATATCATACTACACATTTCTGGTTATACATTAAAAGGTTGTTAATAAAATAATGTTTTAATAAGAGATTCACTTATTTCTCCTAAATATGGAAACTCTTTGGGTATGTGTAGCTTAACAGAAGTATGAATGTGGATATATCATTAACAATAAGTAAATGAATAAATAAATACATAGAAAAATATAGATGATGATAGATGATAAATAGGTAGATAGGAGGGAGAGAGAGAGAGAGAGAGAGAGAGAGAGAGAGAGAGAGAGAGAGAGAGAGAGACAGAGAGAGAGAGACAGAGAGAGAGAGTTCCTGTTGTTAAAAGAATAAGGCATGCAATACATTAAAGACTGCCACTTTGGAAACAGGAGCATTGCAAGATTAAATGACACTAACATTTTTAGAAGTTCTTAGAGAAAATAAATGGGCTGAATGTCATCAAGTGTGTAGCTATGTCAAGAATTGCACTGGGGTGTTGAGTGTTAGGTGCTCTCATCAAGACAGATGGCATAGTGCTCAGGATAGGATGAAAGAGAAAACAAGACATCTTCTCAAACCATGAAGGGCAGCTATAGCAGAATACCTTATGAGAGACCACTGAGGGTCAAGAGCCAAACACCAGGATGCTTTGTATAGTAGTTCTGAGCCAGCACTACCTTTAATAACCTAAGGGTGTTTTATATCCATAATTCTAAGTCCCAGTTGTCCCTCGTTGATACAAAATTAAATAATCCACCCCTGAACTATAATAATAAATCTTCAAAGAACAGGATATTTGCCAACTCTGTGTAGCTTCATTTCCTTGCCCAAAGTTCAGAGATCCATCCTCTGCAATGAATTCTTCTATCCTTGATTCACTGCCTTTAAAGTTTGTTTTTAAAAGGCTTCGCAGATTTCATGATTCAGTACTTTGGGGAATTTCACCATTTGCCTCTCAATGGTGTAAGATACTGTATCTTTTGATGTAAATATTTGGCTGTGTCATTACAATATCTAGAAACTGTATGAGTGACAAGTAAAGACTTTTAGAAAAAAAATTCAATATACCTTATCAAAGACAAACATTGAGTGATGGTAATTCTGTATTACAACCAAGCACAGAAAAGTAAGAAAAGCCATGAAGGTGTTCTAAAATTTACATGAATCTAATTTGCACTCAGTTTAGAAAGCTGGCCTGTTTTCCTTTTAAAAATTTAAACATTATTAATTCTTTGAGAATTTCACTCAGTATATTTGAGTCATATTCAAATTCCTTTCCCAACCCCTCCCAGATCTACCTACACCTCCCTTTCATTTAAAAAAAATGTTTAGAGTCAAGCCATGCTCCTTTCTGGTGGCTCAGTTACAAAATATCCTGTTTTCTAAGGACAGAAAATCAATTCCATGCAATGGTGACAAATGAGGCAGGATTTAAAGCGTTGATCTTGTGCCCTCTTTGCTGCAGAGCAGCCTTTCTTCATCTTCCAGCTGTCTCATCTCTTCCCCACCCATTCTTGTTAATATAGGTCTGCCTCAAGATTAATAAACATCTGTATCTAACTCAATGGTTTGCAATTGTATTGAACCCATATTTTTTTCAATTTAATAATCTTTCTTTCATAATGGTATACAAAACTCTAGTATAAGTGCGTTTGAATGATTCTTTTCAGTGACACCTGATATGATGTATAAGTTTTTCAGCACGGGAAAATGATAGGAGGCTAGAGAGACTCCATGTTGAATCATGAAGCCTAAAAGTCAATATTGCAAATGCAATAAAAAGTGGGAAGAGAGAGTGCTCAGTGGAGCAATGGAAAACACTGCTATGGAAGCATAGATTTCTTGAGAAAGGTGGCAGTGACAGAGGGTACAGGGAAGGAGACTTATGGCACTTGTGGGTTACATTTTCCTGCATGTGATTGTGACAACTCTTCTTCTGATTGAATATTACTATAATACATTTAGAATGGGTTGGAGGAAATGTAATGAATGGCCAGTATTTGTTGGCTTTGAGTTTCTAAAGGGGAAATTCCCATTTTTCTATTTGAACTTAGCCCTTTCATGACTCACTTGTCTTAGCAGTTTTATGAATGCATTGCAAGTGCTGAGGCCAAATACAAAGGTCATGTTTTAAATTCATTTAAAGGAAGATAGGTCTAACTTTCTCTCCATCCTAAA
The DNA here is from genome assembly GCF_947179515.1 of Apodemus sylvaticus. Taxonomy (NCBI): domain Eukaryota; kingdom Metazoa; phylum Chordata; class Mammalia; order Rodentia; family Muridae; genus Apodemus; species Apodemus sylvaticus. Next base: position 39,602,695 of record NC_067489.1, read on the forward strand.
CAATTAACATATCAAAAAAATCTCTGTACTTTTCAAAACACTAAGTACGAAACAGGAACTGGATAAATTCTATTGAGAAGAATCAGCAAAGGCTACTCTGTTCTGGGCATCGCTGAGGAAAACACAAGGTGGACAGTGTCTTAAAAGGAGTCCGTCAGTCAGACATATTGCAAGTATCACAGCGCTCTGGGGCTTTCTTCCAGGCTGCGCACTCGGCCTCGGATCCAGGGACGTCATTGATATTTGTCAGCTGAAGCCAGAAGTTTTGGCTTCTGGCTGAGTTTACAATTAATTATTTATCTAGCTCAGATCCAGAGTTGCTGCTGCTGTACTCTTATTCTGGCTCAGGGGCATAAACTCATAAAAGCAGCAAACACAGAGTGTAGAATGGTCCACATGTTCCAGACAGCTCTTGGGAGAATCGCTGCAAACAGCACAGTTGGTTTTTTTTTTTGTCACCAGGTACTGAATTTAAACTGCCTGGTGCCAGAAGACTAGGGCTACACAATTTGGTCCTGGGAAGGCATTTCTTGTTTGCTTCTTGGAGGTTGAAAGTCTATCAGTGAGTTAAAGAGAGTTACCATCTATCTACCAGGGACACCAAAGGCAATAGTCTCTGTTCTCCTGTTTCCTTCTCTTGATCTAAGTTGTGCATGGAACAACTGTGTGATGATTCAGCTCAGCCTGTGCACTTCTGAGGGTATCAAACCCATAGAAGAGGAATTGAGGTTTTCGTTTTCACCCTGTAGAAATGGTTAGGTTTCCCATCCAGTCCTAGTATATTAGGCCTCTCTTATCAGGGCTTTTCCTTCCCCACAAATGCAAAATAGATGAGCAGCCCTGCAAGGGCTTATATTAACTTATATTAACTTTCCAGCATAGGAAAAATGCTTTTTTGAAGATCTATTTTCTGTTTGGGATTTTGTACATTTTTTGCATGTCATATACAACATAGAATTGTCCAAGAATTTTTGAAGTAGCATCTAACACTAGTTGCTATATGGAAGCCAAGTATATTCCTGCGGGTTACTAGTGCCAAGGACTATGGAAGAATAGATGGCTCCAACCAAAGTGCTTCATTTCTTATAGTTCGAGAAGCTGAAATTTAAACAAGAATGCCAGGGAGACAGATTTCATTCCAAACTTTCTTCTCTTGGCTTATAGATGGCTACCATGTACCAACCAGGGGAATCACATTGACTCATGCTTCTTCACTGAGAGAGCTCTGTCTTCTGTGTCTGTTGTGTCTTTCTCTGTCCTTTTTACAAATATACAAGTTCTATTAGATCTGCACTTTGCCCTGTGACCCCATGTAAACTTTTAATTTCTTCATAAAACCCCATCTGTAAATACTGTTCCAGAAGAGCCTAGGGATTCCTCATCTAAGCTTGGGAGGGTACACAACCATCTCATAGTGACAAGTCAATATTTATTATTTTAAAATTGATTGGAAAAATACAATAAAGGCAGCATTTAACAATTTCATTTATATTCTGCCTCATGATTTTGTCTCACCTATTTTGACTACAATTATTCCCAAATTTCTAGAAACTGTTTCAAGAGATTCATTATATTTTTTAATTATTATTTTGTCTTGTTATTTTACTTCCTTGAAAATTTGATAGTGTGAACCCTTTTCCTATTGAAATTATTTTGCTTTGCATATTCTGAATTGTTTTTGTTTACTTTTGATTCCCTGAGTACCAGTAGATATATCATTTTTAATAGTTTTATAATTTTATAACTGCTTCTAGATAATTCTATTGTCAAGTTTCAAAGACTGGATGTTTTTCTCTCTCATTCTTTGTTCGTATACTCTGCAATACAATTGTCTATGCATAGTATTTCATTCACAACTTCACAGTGACAGCTTCACATCCATCTAGTATTTCCTCATGTCTTCTCATAATTATTCATGAAACTAATTTTTGTATATCGCAAATACATCCTTCAGAGTCAGTATTTTTAAAATTAGGATGGGGCTTAGTAGTAGTGTTTGTTCCTCATCTACTTTGGATTTACTCTGTAGCACCATAACCTAAAACAAATAATATCAACAATGTACCCAGTCACTACCAAGAACAAAAGCAATGGGATACCTACCTCTACTGAGTTGATTCCTTCTTCCTACCCCTCTCATATTCTCGTTGTATGGTAGACAATGAGAGACAAAGGTATGCAGAGAGCCCACTACTCAGCATTTCATCTTGTACTTTTCTGGAAGTCATACTGTTTGTGTTTTTTTAAATAAATGCCACAGTTCATCACATTTTGCTCTCTATTTACCTCAGTTTTTTTCTTTACACTGGCCTCCTCTGTTACTCTGTGAAACATTAGCAATTCTCATGGTACCCCCTTCAGGCCTCTCCTTCCAATCCATCTTTCACCTGCCAAGGAGACTGTTCTTCCTAAGAGAGTTATTTGAAACCATGCATCCCATTTCCACCCTTAATGGCTGCCACAGTCTGCAATATTAGACATGACTTTCTTCGCAGGGCATGCTTACAGAGCAACCAGCAAGGTCATATGATCTGTTCTTACAAGCTTAGATTTCGGTCTCACGTTTCTCTTTCTTCACATCGTGTGTGTGTGTGTGTGTGTGTGTGTGTGTGTGTGTGTGAATGTGTACATATATTCTTTTATACATATGCTTTCATGTTTTTTCTTGTGTGTTTGTGCATGTGTGGGTATGCATGTTGGTGAGTCTGGGTGTCTTCCTCAGTCAATTCTCATCTTGCATTTTGAGAAAGGGTCCATCTCAGACCCTGCTTGTGGAGACTGGCTGGCCAGTGATCAGTCTTTCTCCATGCCCCCAGTATTTGGAGTAAATGCTTGTGGTGTCACGCCTGGCTTTCCATATGTGCTCTGGGAGTGAGACTGACTTCCACGTGCTCTCTCAGCAAGCATTTTATTGACTGAGCTGTCTCTTCACTCAGTTCCACTTTGCATATTGTGGTACAAAAGCTTTTACATTTCAGCATTGTTTTTTGGCATGATAAAATTCAGAATACATCCACATTTGAACAAACACTTCAGGAGAATTTGGTGAGCTCAACTGCCTATCCTCAGAGTTTGGTTCTGGCTTAAAGTTCCATTCTCTTCTGTATATCTTGTCACCCAGATCCCATATAAAAGGAGTCAAGTTCTGCCTCACAAACAGTGTTCCATTTCTCTTCAAAGGAACCCAGAAGTAATGTCCTAGCCATAGTTCAAAAAGGGAAGAAAAATTTGAGATATTGCTGATCTAATAATATTATGCATAACAGGTTTTGTATGTGTGTGTGTATGCTCGTTGTGTTTATGTATGCATGTGTACATGTATGTTTGTACCTGTGGATTTGTCACTTTAAGGCATGAAGCTTGATTTTAGATTATAGAGGTAGATTAGTCCATATCTACCAGTTTGAGATCAATAATTTTTTCCTAAAGAGAACAAATAAATGTGAAGACCCCAAATGACTTATATCATTATACAGCAATGTTTGGGGACTTTGTTTTTAATTTGTTCAAAAAGTGGAAACTAGGTTGTAAGCGTCCCAGTATCTTATTGACTTAACACATGATTTTAATTTAAATAATTATCTTACAGGAAGTTAGTTTTAACTATTGCTTTATTAAACTGATTTACAGTTTTAATTAGCATATATTAAGTATATAGTAATTATATTTTACTTTATTTTATTTTTGAGATTTAATTTATAATATAATTACATAATTTCTCCCTTCATTTCCTCCCTCCTTTCTGTATATCCTTCCTTTTTTTCTTTCAAATTTGTGGTCCCTGTTTTCATTGTTATTGCATACATAAATGTGTAGGTACATACACATACATTCCTAAGCATAAGCTACTCTTTATATATGTTCCGTAAGTATATTTTCACTGGCTGAACACATGATATCAGATAACCTGTTGTGCTCTTCCCTGAGAAAGATTACTCCTCTTTCTCTCTGAATTACTTAGCTTCAAATAGTCCTCCCTGTAGGGTTGAGGCCTCACTGACTTTCCCCCCATTCATTCTGACATGTCTATTGAGTTATTCTTGTTCAGTTCATGTTTGAGCAAACATATTGGTGAAATTTGATAAGTGTAGCTTCTGACATTGCTAGGAAGCAGAGTCTTACAGAGAACTCTCTACATCTTATAATCTCCTGTCATCTTTTTCACAATGTTCCCTAAGCGTAGGTGTGAGAACATTATGGGACTCTGAATTTTGTATACTTGTGGTTTTATTTAGTAGTCGCTGTAGCAAAGAGAAGTTCCATTAGTGGTAGGTAAGAACTATACTCATCTGTGAGTATAATGACTACTGTATATAGATCATTTTTAGGCATTATTTTGGTAAAGTAGTAGTTGTATATTGTCTACCAACATCCAAGGCTTCACTAGCCCTGAATTACTAGGTAGGTTTCCAATAACAGGCAGGGTTTCTCTCTTGTTGAGTTGGTTTTAAATCCAATTAGGAATCTTTTGGCTACCACCAAGGCATAGATGGCACTACTGCACCATTAATGGATATCTTCCCATGAGAGCCATTGATGTAGTTCATAGGTGTCATAACTGGCTAGGTTGCTTCCCTTATTTGGAAGTTTGCAGGCCACCATTTGGTTCCTTGAAAGCTTGTCCTCATGGAATAGGCATACACTTATGTTCCAGCTTAGCATTCTTGTGTCCTGCCTTTGAAGTGCAAAGGATTGTTAGCAATGGAGACTTTCCTTCCACCTCCAGCGAACAGCTGAAGGCAACAGGTGTAAGCTATATATTTTGAATCTTTCTAGACAAAACTGTCCAACAATGCAAAATGGGGCTTTACAAGTCTAATGTTGTTGGATTGGTTTGCTCATCTTTGCATCTTGGAAGCCAGATAATAAAAATTCATTAAAAATCATATATGAATATGAGTATGCCAGTTATTATGGATTTTATAGGGATAGTTAACGGTATGATTCCTTATGGCCTTTTCAGACCTTATGGTCTTTTACTCCCCTCCCTCCTTATATTTATTGTCTTTTCTCTCCCTGAAGAGCCTGCTCTTTCCTATTCCCCTGATCATATCACATGTACTGTGTCATTTTTCTCTCTATTACTTTTTACTTTTCTAGTTTCTGCAGTTATTCCAGGCTGTGTCCTCATATCTGTAGACTTGAAGCTAGATATCTCTAATGAGAGAAAACAAACAACAGTTGTATTTCTGGGTCAGGGTTACCTTACCCAATAGAACCTAGTTTGAATTTTTATAAGGGTATGGTGAGACTTTCTGAATGCAGATTGAAATCTAGACACTAAGTTGGTGTTGATGGATATCTATAATTCTAAAACTGTATCTACTATTACTGCTACCAATAATAATTAACGGTGAGTCATATGAAGAATGCATTTTAGTAAGTTTGATGTACTTCTGACAGATTATTATCATGCATCTCAGTGTTGGATAAGATTACTTGGAGAGCTCCACTCCTTGTTCTGAAAGCAGCTAGCAGAATAAGGGCTTCCAGGCAGCTAGGATTAGGGTCTGAAAGCCCACACCCACAGTGGAACACCTACTCCAACAAGGCTCCACCTCATAATAGTGCCACTCCCTAGGACAAGCATATACAAACCATCACAGCCTGCGTTCTCAGCCAAAGTGGCTCAATTTCTATCTATCTATCTATCTATCTATCTATCTATCTATCTATCTATCTATCGATCTATCTATATCAGTCTCTCCAAAGTATGAGGCAATTTATTGGTTGTATAATACAGACTTGCCAGCCTAGCAATAGTATATATACCACCAACCAATGTAGACTCAACAGGCTGAATTTACCTGTATTTGTGCATCACATACATATGTAAATACACACACACACACACACACACACACACCTAATAATAATAAAGAAAGAAGACTATTGGCTTAAAAGTAGGAGCACATATAGTGCTTCAGGAGCTTGCTAGGAAGGACCTGAAGGAAGAAAGTGATATAATTTAGTTTCAATTAAAAATGCAATAAAATAAAGTAATGCTGAGAATAGCACATCCAAAATATTTGCTTTTGATCTCTGTTTGGAACATTTTTTAATAATCTGTAATTATATGCTAATAGTAAGTTGAATACACTTATGTAATGACTAGAATTAATTGCAATTAAAAGACAATTACTTTCAGTTATAAATAAAACAGAACTTTAGATGTGCTTTAGTACTTTCTAATAAGGCTTAGATATATGAGGCCCAGTTATCCCTTTGGCAACACTATGTTGCTATACATTTTTCTTGAATGTATCAACCTGTTAGAGGCAAAATGTGTTTTAGAAACATGTTCATTTTCCAGGCTTTGACAAGCTGTCTACCAAATGACTTTCTTGTGACAATAAATGGGTTTTGCTTGACATGTTTATTTATGTACTATTTAATATACCTTGTGCTGAAAGGAGACGTATAATAACCTGGATTGATGCCAGATTACTCCATGCAGATGAGAGGATAAATTCAGCTTTCCTAATACGAAATCACTTTTATCTCTTCACTAGTGAATAAAGATGGAAATTCTTTCTATATGGCTTTCATTGGTAGGAAATAACTTTATATCAAATGTGTAGCTTTTTAATATATTCTCTTTTTGAATTCCATGGAATAGCTATATGAGCAATACCTATGATAGAATTCAGAAAAGATTTTTCACTGTCACAATTTTGTAATGAGTAAATTCATCAGAATAAGTGACTGGCAAAGCATTTTTCTTTGTTATACTTTTCTATGCTCTCGTTTTAAAAGTGGAATTCTAGGTTGTTTAATCTTTTAGAATTTACTCATTAGCTAGGGTTAAAATCAAATCAAAGGCCGGAAAGTTTATATTCTAGATTATTTAATATTCTTTTCATAAATAAAACTTTTGTATAAAGAAGGTACTACTTTTGTAACCAAGAAATTAAGAATCAAATGAGTATTGGCTACCTTATTTCTTTGGCTATGAGAAAATACCCTGACAAAAACAACTTAGGGAAAAAAGGGTTTATCTGGCAATCGCTCCGCATTGCAAACCATCACTGTGAGGACATCAGGGCACAAACTTGAGGCTACATCACATCCAAGACCAGAGAGAGAGATAATGCATATATTCCTAGTATTCAGCTAATTTACGTTTACAAGGTGGATCACCTGAAACAAGGGGATGCTAATGCACACATTCAGCCAGAGTGTCCCCACTTCAGTCAAGGTGACCAAGAAGCTCTCCCACAGATATGCCCAAAGGACAGCATGATCTAGTCAGTGACTAACCAGATGCTCTTCCTAGATGATTCTAAGTTGTCCCATGTCGACAGTTAAAGCCAAGCATTAAAATATATATGTAAAGTTACCAGAACTGCAAGACATACAGAAGTGCTTTATACTTTTATATGTGTATTTGAGAAACATTTTAGGTTTGACTTTCTAATGGTCAAACAATAGCACTTCAAAAGTAAGTTTCCTGAAGAATATTTTCTAAATACCCCATTTTAGATCACCCAAAGATTTAAAATTTAGTGAGCAGATAGAAGTGAGGATTAACAGTAATAAAAATATCTAAGCAACAAGCCTTCTGAATATGACTGTACTTAACTCTATGTATAAAAATATTATTAAATATATGATCCATCAGGAGGCAGAGGCAGGTAAATCTCTTTGAATTTTACTTTGAGGCCAGCCTGGTCTACGGAGTGAGTTCAAAGACAGCAAAGCTATACAGATAAACCCTATCTTGAAGAAAAATATCCAAACAAACAAAACAAAAACCAAAAAGATTAAATCAAACCAAACCACAAAATATGTGGGCCAAATTGATCTTGACATGACTAGAGAGATAAAGATATGAAACTTCTGCTACTGCACTCTTTGTTATCCTAGCACAATGCCCTATTCAACGATGGCATCATTAGGATTTCATAGCGCTATTATAAATGTTTACTCCTGAGAGAAGAGAAATCAAAGTGACGATCAGTATAAAGTTACAGAAAAGAAAGGAGTAGAACTCATTGTACCCATTCCTGAGATCCTAGATTTCTTGCTATCGTCATTCTTCGCATGTCTGAGTTCAATATGAATATTTACATGTCACCCTACAGTTCTCACCCTCTCCACACATATTTGTGTTCTCCTTCACTTAAGTCCTGAGAAAAGTCTCTCAAGTCTTATCTCAAAGGAAGGAAGGAAAGAAGGAAGGAAGGAAGGAAGGAAGGAAGGAAGGAAGGAAGGAAGGAAGGAAGGAAGGAAGGAAAGAAGTGGCTTGCAGTTGCAAGTCAGGGGAACAGGAGCCAATCAAATCATTTTGTATTTTAATCAGTATGCATGTACTAACTTGGCTAAACAACATGCACACACATGTGTGTATGTATATATATATATGCATACATGTGTGTGTATCTATCACATACATATAGGCCAAACCTATAAGCCACTGAACACATGGAAAAATGAAGGAGTGAACTTAAGGTCCTTCTCTATTTCATAAAAAATTTCAGAAGTGGAGATACAATAGTTAAAAATGATTGATTGGTTATTCTCTGGAATTAAAGCATTGACTGGTCCTGCTAACAGTTTGTACTAAAAAGCAATACCACTAAAAGCAAATTCCCACTCATGCACACTGTGGTACAGAGGCCAAGCATCAGAGACACAATGATACTGCAAATTGCTTTCAAAGGAATGGGATGGGATGTTTTTTTTTAGTAGTGGTAAATGTCAGACAACACTGAAAAAAACTATGATGGAAAACAAAGAGTCTGGCATACAAGCCTGGGTTTACTTTATACAAGGTTAACTGAGAACTCCCTCAGAAGACATTTTGACAATAAAAGAAATGAGAGAAAAAGAAAACAAGAAATTACATAGAAAATAAGTGTACAAAAGGAAACTGGTATAAAGTGTGTGATGTTTTGCTGTACAACTGCTGACATTAGGCAGAAAGAAATGTATTGATAACTTTAATGAAGAATTTTAAAAAGTGATTATTAAATGTTGGATTTCTAAACTACAAATGATCGGATGTGCATGGTAATTTTACATAGTCTATTATATGAGGGAATGTGATATGTTCAGCACAGAGACATGGAGGAAATACACACAAAACAAACCTATGACAGACTAAATACCATAATACAAAATTATAGAAGTGAATTATTGTTGCAAATTGCAATAAATAAAAAAGCAATTCTGATTAGTAAAGGAAAATATATAAGGAAGAGGCTACAGAGTTGAGTGAGAATTGAGGGGGTTTCAGACATGAGAGGAGATAGGGGGAATATGATCAAAATTGAAACAATCCTTAAGAACTTAAGACAATTTCTAAATGAAACATTAAGAAAAATGGCCTAGATTATAGAAACTTTTACGTTATCACTCGTAGTAAGATTATAGAAACTCTTTTCCAGTATCAGTCATAGTAAACACAACGAGTCTTCTGATTTTAAGACAGAAGATTTGAGTCTGATTAACAATCCAGCTTTGCAAAAGAGTGACAAACCTGTCTATTAGTAACTGGGAAGTGTAAATTGTACCATATTTGAATTGTGAGATGATACTATCTGATAATTAGTTGAATGAAATAAGTTTATGTATATGTACAACTGAAGACCAAGTTGAAGTATTAGGATGTCATATATAACTCACGGCCTCAGCTGAAGAAATTTCAGACCTTCATAACGTCCTGTATAGCTCACTCCTCAGCACCTCAGGCATGCTCTATTTCCACATTTCTTTTTGCCTTGATCTTTCACCCTCAGTTGTTCTGACATACTCACAACAGACCTTCTTCATCAAGTATGCCTTTAGATCTGGGTCTTATCTAAAATGCTGTCCTTCCTCCTGTGACTTGTTTCTTTATAGTGTTGACATCTTTGCTTAAACCACTCCTAAGGCTCAGGACATATTTCAAAAGAGAGAGGAGAAGGATTGTTAGCACTAGAGGAAGAGAGATTTTGCTGTGAGGTAGTATCTCCCAGTAATATCAGAAGCTCCACTCATAACGTCTTACCACCCTAACTGCCAAACCATAACCTGAACAAGGGTAGCAGAGATGCTGACATGTACAGAAAGCCTTAACCCTACGCGCACATGCACACACACACACACACAGACACACACACAGACACACACACACATACACACACAAAAACCAAAACACTACAAGGCAGCTAAAAAGTGCTGATGGAGAGAGAAATGGTCTTCCTTGGAGAAAAGCACATTAATTGTTTATTCAATAGAGATGATCGACCATGAAAACATACATAAAAGTCATATTGTACAGACTAAGCAGGTAGTATTTACATTTTCAGGAATAAAATATGTACATGCATATATGCATGTAACAGCAATTAATGAAAACAGGCCATTAATATGAAAAAAATCAAGGACAGTATATAGATGGTTCTCAGCTTGCGTATCATGACTTTTTTGAGGTTAAATAACCCTTTCACAAGGGTCACCTAAAACCACCAGAAAACAGATATTTATGTAATAGTTAGAAACCTTGCAAAATTAGAATTATGATGATGTAGCAGTGAAACTAATTTTGTTGTTAGAGGTCACAACAACATGAGGAACTATATTAAAGGGTCACAGCATTAGGAAGGTTGAAAACTACTTGTTTAGAGGGATGAAAGGGAAACCAGAAATTATATAATTATACTACAATCTCAAATTTTAAAAGAAATTACTTTTTAAAGTACTTTCTTGGAACAGTTTCTGCTAAGTTCTAAGATTCCTTCCTCTAGATTGCTATATCTCTTTATCTGTAATACTTCCAAATCAAACAGGTCAAAAATATTCACTTTCAATATGTCAATATGGATGCTGAGAAATGATTTCAGTTATTTTTAAAGAAATAGAAAATTTGAAGCCTCCAAATTCTAAAAACATAAATCTAGAAGCAACATCATCCCTGGACAGAGGCAGTATTGGAAGTTCATACATGGTAATGGCCCAAATGCAGGTATATTGATATAGCCAGATGATACTTCTTCTATTGCCGTATACGACAGAACTAACAGAGAGCATTTTCTCTGCAGTCACTTGTGAAAAATGCTTCTCTATCAGAATAAACATGACTATGGCAATGGTGTCCATGAGGCTTCTTCATATTCATGGCTACTGAGCTGGGTGAGACACTGAATTAGAGGACATTGTACAAACACCTGCTTAATGTTAGAATATGGTCTCTGTTGTGTTTGGTAATGAGGACTGGTTGTTAAGTTAATAAATAATCTGGGAAATGTCCTTATTGCACAGCTTTGCCATAGCAAATTTAATACAATAGAAATTACATTTCAACACCAAATGCTGTATTATTGATCAATAGTGTCATTATTTAATAAGATATATTTTACATTTTTGAACCAAATAATTTAGTATATTTATGAGATAAAATATTATTGTAAATATGTATATACACATATCTTCTTTAGCTTAATTTTTTTAATTTTGGAGATTATGATATAATTACAATGTTTTTCCCTTCCATTTTCTCCCTCCAAACCCTCCCATATACCACACCTTGCTCACTGTCAACTTCAAGGCTTCTTTTTTCATTGGTCGTTGATATATATACTATATGCATATATAAATACATCTATTCCTAAATATGGCCTGTTCATAGTCCATAATTTTAATTGTATGTATGTTTTCTGGGCTGACTATTTGGTATTGGATCACTAGTCAGTGTGCTCTTCATTGGAGAAGACTATTTCTCCCACTCTCAGTACTAAGTAGTTAGTATCTTGTAACTCTCTGTGTTGGGTTGAAGCTTTATGGGCTTCATGGTCAAAAGTGCTATCCATGAAGTGAACAAAAGTTAATAACAGGAAAACTCACTGGGAGTCTTATGAATTTTGATGATTATCTTTTTCTCTTAAATACACTATTTAAATGTTTCTCAAAAGGTCTTGGCTGTCTACTATGTGTACATTGCTCTCTTAAAATAAAGCCATTACAGTACACACACACACACACACACACACTCACACATGCATGCACGCACACACATATGCATATATACCTATGGGTTTCTGTGCATGTGTGTGTGTGTGTGTGTGTGTATGTGTGTGTGTGTGTGTGTATGTGTGTGTGTGCAAACACAGCTATGGGTTTCTGTGCATGTGTGTGTGTGTGTATATATGAGTGTGAGTATTAGTATGTTTGTGCATGTGTATAACTGTCTATGCACAATATATCAAACAAAGGAAGACACATCTAGTGATATAAAACCAACAGAATGATTTAAAAGAGTGGGGATACATGAGGAAACATTTTTGAAACTTCATACCTGACAGGACATGGCATTTACCTAATGTGAATAGGAAAACTGGTCAATAATATTTAAGTGCTTAGGGTGTATGTGCTCAGCCTGATGTCTTGGGGCAGATCAAAGATCACAACCAAGCAGATAATTTAAGATCCCATTCTAGTAACGTGATTAGTGGGAGATCTTCATGGCAATAACAAGTGTGGGTTTGAACACTATATAGCTACGAACATATACATCATGATCACCAGGAACAGAAACGTGCAGTCATACTTACACGTTTCTTGTTTGCAAACTAAACTGCTGACCAAGGCACTCACTTTGAGGCCCAGAGGAAACTGACTTTGCACGTGAGAGAGTGACTCACAGAGGCCCAGAACTGAGTTTCTGCAGAAGTACTGCACTCTCCTGCTGAAAGACTAAAGTTTATCATCATACATGTATCGACCAATGCGATGCCTTCATCCATTGCATCGTTCATTTTTCATTTATCTAGCAGTAGACTCTTTCAGGAAATAAATGGAGCAGCTCAGCAAGATTAAGGGAAATCAGCAAGGATTGATTACATCACACATTCTTCACAGTGTATCATAAGCTGGGCCCTGGAGCTGCGATAGATAAGCTTTGTTCTCTCCCCTTCACACAGATCGAAGTCTGACGCACACACAAACAGTTGATGAAACGAGGTGAGAGTTGCTCTGAAGACAGGTGGATACAGTGGAGAAGTCTGGAGAAGGAACATGCATTTTTATGGACTCAAGAGAAGACTTCCAAAAAATGATGTAAATATGGTTGTCCATTTAGAGTAAGGCACACAAGGAAATATAAAATATACCAGTTGCAGTTGGGAAATCCTATGAAAATGAATATCAAGCAACAAAAAAATGAATTTATCAAAACAACCAAATCAACTTAGTTACATAATTTTAGCATGTTTTATGGAATTATTTTGATCATTATTAAAATCTCTAATTTATTGTGTATTTTTTACTTCTCATAATATAATGATGAATTTTACTAGAAATATTGTTATCCTCACAGGAGATTGATAAATAAGAACTCCATACATGGTAAGAAACTTTAAAAAAAAATTAAGTAGAACTCATTTGAGCACTTTTGTTTCTCCTGAATGCTGATTGGTTTTCAAATGCATGAATGTGTAGAACTAATTATATATATATATATATATATATATATATATATATATATATATATATATATATTTACTCTTAACAATAATCTCATTCTCTGTGCCTGTCATGAAGATGACCGAAATTATTGTAAAGATACCTAACTAAAGACAACTAAGGTACGTACTATTTTCCAAATGTTGTCATCAATTTTATGCATAACCTCACTAAGCCCAAGACACATACTAGACACGATGTCTCCCTTGAGAATTGAAAACCTGAATAGTGATATTATCAATGGGCATAGAGGAAAGGAATAAATGAAAGGGAGTTTTTATTTTTTGTCATCACCAGTCTTCAGATTGTCCTTGCTTTTATTGACTCTCCATGTCCAACATCATAATAGTCACAGGTGAAGCAAGGGAAAAAAAAGCAAGGACAACTCTCACTGTGTATTTCATGGAGATGAAGGTTCAGTTAATGAGAAAATGTTAGTAAAACATTTTAAGCTCTTTGTAGAAAGACACTATATAAATACCAGGCAATATTATTCGTCATTTTAATGGGTTGGAGATGGAATTTTACTGCTTGAGAAAGATATCCTACTTGAGTTATGCTAGCTGTACATTGCTATATTTTCTCTGCTTTATAGCTTAACACCAGTGTGCACCCATGTGCTATGCTTCCCTGTATTATCTCTGAAGATTAGGGATGCAGCCATTTCAACCAACAACTCCACACTTACAGTTCCAGAGGGAGAGTTTGATATATAAGGGCTTTTGAATTCCAGGGCTATAGGTGATGTGTTGAGATGTTTTATTTATTATTGTTATGCACAAAAGATAATCCCTATAAAGAGAAAATACCAAATGAGAGACTATAACCTTTCAGTCGGGTCAGTGGCTACAGATATTTCCAGGGCAAAGATTCCTGTTATAATAATTCAGGAGCACCACTCCCCTTACTCTCCCAAGCAATAAAAGGCCAAGCAAATCAGTGCAGGTTCAACCACAGAGCAACGCTTTGGAGGATGGCAGCCTGCTGTTCATTTCATAGGACTGTGAAGAGTTAGGACAGAGCCCTGTGTAGTATAGGTAGTGCTATACATTCCTTAGTACCTAGACGTTGCCAGTTTCTTTGAAAAAAGTGAAACTTTTAAGCTGTTAGGTCTTAGCTTATGTGATAATGTGTCTGAGCTGGTTCTCTCTCTCTTTCTCTTCATATATATATATATATATATATATATATATATATATATATATATATATATATAGTCAGAATTGACAGAGACTAAAATGGCTTCATTGTGTTTGTTGTGTGTATGTATGAGTGTGTGCATGTGCACTTGTACAAATGTACACATGGGTGCAGGTGCCCATAGAGGGCATTTGCGTCTAAGTCTCCTGAAACTGTTCTTATAGGTGGTTGATGGATTCTAGGAACTGAACCAGTGGTTCTTTACCCCTGAGTTATTTCTCCATTCCTGAAGATAAATTTATTTTGTATAATAAAATCAATCTTCCTTGTTAAGAATCCCTACCCTTTGGCAATCTCCTTTTGATTAATATCAGAACAATAATAGCTAAGACATGAACTGGTTTCATGTTACTTGTCTTCAAGTTTCTTAGCATTTTGTACCAGCCCCCTTCATACTGTTGTTGACCACATATCTCTCAGTTTTCTTTCTTTTCTTTCTCTCTGCTTCTATCTTCCTTGCTAACTTGTAGCTCCCATGTTGACAGCCGTCAGCCTGGTCTTGTGTAGGTTTGCTCTTGCTAATTCAAGAGGTTTCAGGTCAGTTAATCTGTGGCCAGAATAAGAATGTTCTTCTTCTAAACTCCATAGTCAGATAGCTGTCTCTCTGTCTCCCTCTTTGTCTCTGTTTATCTCTTTTCCATGCTCCTTCCCTTTCTCCATTTTCCCTTCCACTCCTCCCCATCCTCGCTATCCTCACATCCTCCCACCCATCCTACCTCCCTCTTCCTGTCCTTGATATTCCGCTGTCTTTCCATGATGGGCTTGATAGCAGAAGCCTCATTCCTTCTTCCTGTTAGGAAATATCATATGGCAGCAATGACAGCACTGTGACACCAATCTTCCCCCAGGTGTCAACACTTAGACTTCTTTTCTTCTCCTACTTCACATCATCTTCCCTTTATCTTTTCCAGTAGATGATTTTTGACACATAAATCACTGAGATTTTGAAATATGGGCTTCTCTAGTTTCTCATACTTTCAATAAAAAGGAAATTATACTCAGTACTTAATATCCAAAGTGTGTGGTAGGGGAACCCAGAGAAAATAGTCAAAGCTACAGGTATTTTTTTTTTTTAGAGGATTTATGGGAAGGCCTGGCTGAAATGGCAGAGAAGGGGTGGACATGTTTGGAACCTGAACCTCAAAATAACAAACATGGAGACCTTCTAGAGAAAAAAAAATTAAGGTAAAGGAGGTGGCACAAAGCTTGTAGACTATTGGCCCTATTGAATGTTTTCTGTTACAAAGAAGACCTCTGACCCCTAACAATCCCCTTTGAAGTCTCATTCTTTTTTCTGGGTGTTTTTTTTTTAATTGTCCTCACTCTGTGAGGCCAAAATGAAATGGTCTGTCCATGTATTGCTCCTCTTTTCCCTATTAGAAGAGTGCATTGAGATAAACAATATTATTTTGTTCCCTATCTTCATCTTCCATCTCCTGGGAATATCCACTTACCGTCTCATTTAATTTCACCTTATAACTTAGCCTGCTGTATTTTATGAAGAAGTTATTTTTATGAAGAAATAGCTTTGTCTAAGTTATCCATGCCTTCTAGATACAAACATAAAGGTTTTCCTTCTCATTTTACCCCACAAATAAATTCTAAATGTAACATTCTATTCAGTTTCCAACAATTTGCTTTGATTGATATTTTAGATAAATATAATTTTATTGTTCACAGAAATATTCAAATATGTATTTTGTACATTATAAACATAAATATTTTCCTAAAAAATCTGTATGCGACTGGCCTAGCTTAATTTGGATCTAGATACTCTGAAGTGTACATTAAAGTTATTGTTATAAGATTGGGATACTAACCCAACTTGACTGGTGTCTTTCAAAAAGGGCAATTTTAGGAATATAAGTAGGCAGGGGAATGTTATAAAAGATTGCAGTAAGAATACAGCCCTCAAAAGGCAGAGGATGAAAAATTCAGAAGAATCCATCTTTTCTGGCAAGCTGCTCTTGGAGTTCTAGAGTTTAGAACTGTAAGCCCCACAACATAGTAGTTCATTATTGTGTACCCTTAGAAGAGTAAGCCTTATTAAAAGATTACTGAGTATCTGGACTTGGCGACCCATACCTTATAAAATAAGAAGGATCTTCCCTTATATATTTGCTGTAATAGTTTATGTGGAGTTTGTGTTGTTCCAGAAATGTTTTAAGAAATTACTGAAAGAAGCAACCTGTACTTAAAATTTGTGGCTGGAATAATTATTAGTGTGATAAATCAATTTCATGCCTTCATGTAGGTGTGTTCACATTTTTTACTATTAGTTTTCAGTAACATGAAACTCTCCAATCAACTGAAGTTAAAAATAAATTGGAAAAGTTGCTTTTCACAATTTTTTTTTATTAAGTTTTAAATGTCTGCCAGGTCTCTAATGAATATTTCTTTTAAATCTTATTCACAGTATGTTTTTTCTCCTCTTGATAAATCAATTTGGACCTTATTAAGTATATTGATTTTTTAAATAAGATGTCTGTCTTAGTGACGTTTTTGCCATTTGTTTCCATGATTTTGATTCTTGCTCTGAACTATCATTCTATAGAAGTCTTTCACATCTGTCCTTATAAATTAATATGTGGAGAGAAAGATAATTGATTGTGAACTTTTTTCTAATGTGAAATTCTAATGTGGCAAGATATAATACTTTACATATGTGTACTAACAAACATTCTCTATAGAAATAGAATAGATTATATATATATATCACATATACATATTTATTTTATATATATTATACATATATGGTGTGTGTGTGTGTGTGTGAGAGAGAGAG
Organism: Apodemus sylvaticus; assembly: GCF_947179515.1. Taxonomy (NCBI): domain Eukaryota; kingdom Metazoa; phylum Chordata; class Mammalia; order Rodentia; family Muridae; genus Apodemus; species Apodemus sylvaticus. The sequence goes on from NC_067489.1 coordinate 39,620,123, forward strand.
AGATAGAGATAGATAGAGAGAGAGAGAGATAGATAGATAGATAGAGAGAGAGAGAGAGAGAGAGAGAGAGAGAGTGATTTTTATTAAAGTGGCTTACAGGCTATTATCTAGGTAGTCCAACAACGGCTGTCTACCAAAAATCCAAGCTTGTTTGGTCCCCAATGGTTTTCAAAATACTTTAGTAGGCACTATTGCCAGTGGAGGAATGAATTTGTCAGGCAGAGTGAGTGAGCAGGCAAAGAACAAAAGTTTCCTTCTTCCATGCCTTTCATACAGGCTGCTAGTAGAAGAGTTGACCTAGATTTAGTGTGAATTCTGACATTGAATTATCTAGATTGAAGATAAGTCTTCCAAACATAATCCAATCAAGAGAAATCTCTCACAGGCATGACCAGCTGCTTAACTTTCTTATTTGCTCCATATATATGTGTGTGTGTGTGTGTGTATATATATATATATATATATATATATATTTAAATATTTGGAATAGACTTTAGAATTTTACAAGTAATATTTTTAGCTTTATGTATCTAATATAATTTCCTTAATCCTAGTGGTGACAGTATGCTTTGATTTCCAAAGTATGCTTTTGTAATAGTTTGTATGTGTTTGGCCCAGAGAGTGGCACTATTAGGAGGTGTGGCCTTGTTGGAGTAAGTGTGGCCTTGTTAGAGTAGGCATGGCCTTGTTAGATTAGGTGTGTTTCTGTGGGCATAGGCTTTAATACCCTCTTTCTGACTGCTTGGAAGACAGTTTTCACCTAGTGGTTTTCAGATGAAGATATAGAACTCTCAGCTCCTCCTGCACCATTCCTGCCTTGATGATGCCGTGATCCCTTCTTGATAACTGAACCTCTGAACCTGTAAGTCAGCTCCAATTAAATGCTGTCCTTATAAGAGTTACCTTGATCACGGTGTCTATTCACAGCAGTAAAACCCTAAGACAGGTGTAAATTGATACAAACATATCACATAAAATATTGAAACTTGTTTCATTTGTCCTCATTTGTATGATTATTTTCAAATAATCATGTGCATGCAGGGTATAGAATAAAAAACAGAGAACTGTGTATTTTGCTTAGGGGAATTATGTAACTTTAAAAGTTAAGAGATAGAAAAAATATTTGTGTCTGTTGAATAGTAAGACACATATCTTTTAGGCATTTATGTATATTCTTTTAACATTCCCTAGTTATTTTAACATTAAGTTATTTTCTTTTATCTTGAAGAACTGTACTTATAATTTATTAAAGGCATTTCTATTAGCTACTTCTTTAAAGTGTTTTATATGATTGCAACTTTTACTCCTTAAAGTGGGAAATACAGGAGCATGCCCAAGCAACAAACAGAGAACTCATTTTTTAATATCGCTCAATAGTAATTTTATATGAGTAAATAATTCTTTTATTATATTGGCCTTTGGTCATTTTTCAGTTCCCTAAAATCTTTCTTTGTATTACTTTTACCCATTTTTGTGCTTACATTCTACAGACTGAATTCACATGAATTCTGCCCTCACCAGTAGAATTCAGAAATGTAGATTCTTAAAAATACACATATTGAATTATTTTTACATATTTGTTTGCATGTAAGTCTGTGTACCATGTGCCTGCACTGTCCATAGAGGCCAGAAGAGGCCATTTAATTTCAAAGGGGTAGAGAAATAGAAGGTGGTGAGCTCATGTGGGTGCTGTGATTAAATTTTGGTCATGAAGACGAACAGAGCAATTTTTTATTAGATATTTTCTTTGTTTACATTTCAATGTTTTCCCCTTTCCTGGTTTCCCCTCAGAAAACCCCCTATCTCATCCCCACCCCTGCTCACCAACCCACCCACTCCCACTTCCTTGTCCTGGCATTCCCCTATACTGGGACATCAAGTCTTCTCGGACCAAGGACCACTCCTCTCTTTGATGTCCAACAAGGCCATTCTCTGCTACAGATGCAGCTGGAGCCATTGATCCCTCCATGTGTACTCTTTGGTTGGTAGTTTAGTCCCTGGGAGCTCTGGGGATACTGGTTGGTTCATATTGTTTTTCTTCCTAAGGGGCTACAAGTTCCCAGGGACTTTCGTCCTTTCTCTAGCTCCTCCATTGGGGACGTTGTACTCAGTCCAAAGGTTGGCTGAGAGCATCCACCTCTGTATTTGTCAGGGATTGACAAAGCCTCTCAGGAGACAGCTATATTGGGCTCCAGTCAGCAGGTGCTTGTTGGCATCTACAATAGTGTCTGGGTTTGGTGACTGTATATGTGATGGATCCTCAGCTGGGGCAGTCTCTGGATGGTCTTTCCTTCAGTCTCTGCTCCACACTCTGTATCTCCTCCCATGGGTATTTTTTTCTTCCTTTATCAGCTTCCCAAATAAGCTCTTTTTGTCAAAAACATTTATTCTGCAAAATTATTGCAAATATTTTCATTACCATCCTTGTGCTAGTGAATGTATGCTCACGTGTGTAACTGCAAGTATCTGTTTTCTAAACCAAATATTTGGAAGTCAAATATAACCTTAGGCCTTAATGCTTGCCTTCCAGCTTGTTTGAAATAGGATCTTTCATTGTGTTCTGCTCACCCCATGAGAGCTGGATTTTGGGATTTCAGGGATGAGTCTGTGCCTGCCTTTCATCTTGCCATGAAACACTAGGGTAATGGATGAAAACTACTGTTTCTATGCTTAAATAAGTTCTCAGGATTTGATTTCAGGGTTTCATACCTGAAATAACAACTACGTATTACTCAATGAAACATCATCTTCTCAGTCCCTGAAATTCACTTTTAAGGACTAGAAAACAATCCCCTTTTTAATAGTCTTCAAATTTGTTAGTGGCTAAAACAAACTCTAAGTCAGTGAAATGAACAAAAATTAGTAAACTGATCATATAAATGTAAAGGAACAAGAAGACATGGCTATTTATCTTCACAATTTCATACTTTATATGTTACCCAACTATTTGAGGAGTCCATTTTAGTGCTTATTATTCTCTGAAGAATTACAGTTGGTATGGGCATTCAGATTCATTCATTTCATATCACAAATATGACCACTTCTAATATTCTTTACTGGTCTTTTGAAAATCTCTATAACTTATCTGTGCTTCAGACACTCTTGTCTTTTTCTGCATGAATAATATCTTAATGCCATGAAATCTTATTTATATTCCATAGTTGTAGCATGATGTCCAAATGAAACTGGTCAGAAATATCAAATTAACATTTTATTAAATGTCTAGCTCATTTTGATGTCTGCTGTCACATAACCATTATGTAGGATTCTGGATTTAATCATTTGACACATGTTCCTGATGCTTAACATTTAGCAAGATAAAATCATTCTAAAGAGTATATGTTAGATCTAACAATGGAGGCTAAGAGATGCCCAGACACGGTTGTTAAGATATGGCCAATTCACCATTACCAATTCAAAAAGAAATCTCTTTAGCATGAGAGAAAACAGCTACTTCAGTTTTTACTATTATATTTGTATCTCATTATGCTTATTCCTTGTTTGATTACACTGAAGCAGTGTGTCGCCTTATCTGAGGAGAAGTCACATGAAAAACATTCACATACATTTTTTTCAAGAAATCTAATGGTCAAGAAACTCACATGCAGTATCTTTGACACAATCTTGTTAGCTTTTTATCCCCTAACTTGTCACTAAATTGACATTTTGTATTTTTATTGTCCCATTTTTCTTAGTAAATCAAACAGAAGAAAGCTTCATCTAAGGAGAAAATCAGTTGATTTGTAAAAAAAAAAAAAATGCCTTGACAGTGAATTTTTTATATATATTATGAAAGACATGCATTGATACACAAGCAAATGCCTATGTATTTCCTGTTTCAAGATTGAAGCAATTTAAGGAATCTTTGTTATACAGGGCAGGCTAAGTTTTCTCTAAGCATGCCCCTATTAAGATACATGGCAGTGCTGTTCTCCTAAAAGGATTCCTAAGGAACAGCAGTAAATCATGCAGCTAGTTTCACAATGTTGCGAATCTGCATAGGAACCGCAATGAAAGTATATTGAAAACAATTCTTTAAAACTCTGGAGAGTGAAATCAATTTGGAGAGAATGCAAATATGAGCTTCAAGGCAAAGCTGGGATTGGTAAGGAGATTTTTGCCTGGGTCCCATATGTCACAGGCTTTTAGATTTATTTTTAATTGTCACATGGATAAGAGTTTTCTTTCAAATTACAACCAAAATAAATAAAAATTTTTAGCATGTTCTACATTAAAATTCCGCACAGACAAATCAAGGCAAACACATATGGCTTCAACTTGGTTAAATAAGAAACACTTCATTTATGTAAAAGTAAAAGAATCTTTCCATTTCTTATTCCTCCATATGTTTCTTCAATAGTGATAATGGTCAGTTTCTACTTCTTTATTTTTCTGAGAATTTCATCCATGTGTAGTGTGCTTAAGTCAATTCTGCCATTTCATTACCCTCTCCAATTCCTGTTACTTTATCTCTCTCTCTCTCTCTCTCTCTCTCTCTCTCACTGTATCTATCTTTCTATATACATAGATATAAAAGTTTTATATATTTTATTTTATAATTTGTATATACATTTATAAACATAACACACACATAAATATGCACACACAGACACACTCACACACAGATGCACACACATATACATATACATATATTGAAGACATTTAGTGTTTCTTGTATTTACACATGTTGTTTAGGCATGACTAGAAGAGAACCAATGTCTATATATAATGTTCAACATTGATAAACAACTTGAAATTACCATATATTAAAGCAGAAAATACTCCTATATTTTTAAGACACAACAAGGTAATTAAAGACATTTCGTTATCTCAAACAAGTTTTGGACACACTTTTTCCAAGGAAAGTCCATTTTAGACTGTATAAAGGGAACGGATCAAACTTACAGTAATATAAGCAAATGACAAACCTTTAATGTTAAAGAAGATATTTTATCCATTTTCAATTTAGACTAAATTCAAACGAACTGCAAAAGAGTAATAAATCCATAAGGAATGGTTTATAATTTTGTCAAAAGCATTATCTAAGTTTAAATTTCCCAAAGTTTGATTCTGAGTTTGCTATAGAGATCCTTTGCTGATGTTAAAAATAGTCTGGTAGGTCAGGCATTAGTGTTATTAGTGTACAGCTTTACCATCTGGCTAGATATTTTAGTTTATTTGCTGTTTACAGTCACAAATGTATTTCTCTTTATGTTCTCAGAACTCATGATTTTCTGTACTATAGGATCACACAACCTTATAAATGAACAGAAATATTTGAGACTATCTGACATCATAGTACTGTGAGATTCTGGGTACAGCTTTTATTCATAATATCTGCAAAACCCATGTTATAAAATTACAAGATTTTAAAAGAAAATGGATAAGAGAATGTTTTTTAAAAATTCCAAATGAGAAAAACAACTATACCTCTAAATTAGTAATATTTTTGTTAATGTGTTATCACTATTCTAAAAATTAGTTATATGATGTTTTTGTCAATTTTTAACCACATACATAGACAGATAAATGAAAGCAGATACATTCTTAAATAAAATTAGAAACTGGACGAATGTAGCACCTCCCAGGTTTTACAGTAATCACATGGCATTGTGAATGTCACAGCATTGTGAAGCCCAATACGGTTTTTTAATTTACTAAAATTCTAGTTTAGAAATATTTGTTTTTTTTTTTAAGAACACTGTAAATGAGAGTCTGCAGGGAATCAGAACCATGGTCTAAGCACTGGAGAATCTCAGACACTTGTGGGTGGAGTGCTTTATTATGGGCCCTCTTTGGGTTTGAGTTTTCTTTATGGTTTTCCATCTGTGACCACATTGTTGTCTTTGCCCCACTTGGTCATAGCATCTTTTCTGGAAATAGTGTAACATAGTGGGTTTTTTTCAATTCATGGATAAAATGTTTATGGAAAGTGAGTATTTCTCTCTATGATAATTTCTTGGCCAGACAGAGCTAACAATAAACATTTGTTTTACTCCTGATCCCCAGAACAGAGAGATGTCCTGCCAAAACTGTGGTTGTGAAAAGCATTTCCTCAGAAAGGGGTTGGGATGTAATCTTGGATTTGACTGTGTAGTCTGTAACATTTATCAGAATCATAAGGCATATGTGAAGTATAACTTTGTCCTGATTTCCCTTGCTTCCTATCTAATAAAAATGCAAACTTTCAAGCATTGTAAACATTAAAATCTTTTATTACACAAGTCTAAGCAATAAAGCTGCTATACCTAATTGTTCTTTCAGACCTTATGTAACTATTAACATATACTGCAATAAAGGAGAAATTCAATGAAGAGCTTGAGATAGATAGCTCAGTGATAATAAATAGGACTCACTGATCCTACATAAGACTCCAGTCCAGTTCCTAGCACCCTCAGTCCAGTCACCCACAACTGTCTTACTGGGGACCACCACACCTGGGGATCCATCCTCTTTGCAGACACCAAACCCCAACACTGTTGCAGTTGCTGAGAGTCATTTGCTGACAGGAACCTGGTATGGATGTCCCTTGGGAGGTTCTGCCAGCAACTGACCAATGCCGACATTGATGCTTGGAGCCTACCATCAGACTGAGCTCATGGACCTGGGTAGGGGAGCTGGTGGAAGGACTGGAAGAACAGAGGAGGATTACAACCCCAATGTAAGCTGACTGGACCACCTAGTGTTGCTAGGGAGACTAGACCACCACCTAAGAGTGTACAGGGAGGGATCCATGGCTCCAGGTACATATGTAGCAGAGGATAGCCTCGTCTGACAGCAATGGGAGGGAAGACCCTTTGTGCTGTGGAGGTTCCATGCCCTAGTGTAGGGGGATTCTGTAGTGGTAGGGCAGGAGAAGGTGGGTGGGTGTGAGCACCCTCATAGAGGCAAAGGGGAGGGGGAAGGGCGGCAGCGGCAGGGTTTGTAGAGGGGTAACCAGAAAGTGAGAGATCATTTGAGATGGAAACGAATGGAATGATTAGTAATAAAAAAAACAATCAACCTCTAGGTAATTCAACACCTTATATGGACTCCTAGTGATTTTCCCCTGCCAATGCTCATGCCTACTTCCAGATTCGCCATTATGATAATTTCATTAAAATCTAAAAAGAAGAAAACTAAGAAATCTTCTATCCATCATCTTAATCATTCAGCCACAAAATATAAACTTTCTAACCAAAGCATTTGTAGGAAAAAAACCTTTGTATTTTTCCTAGGTTACTTTGTGTTTACAGAGTTTTTTAAATGCTAACATCTTTCAAAAACTAAGTCTGTGAGAAGCCTAGAAGAGAATTACTTATGTCCTCTTTTCTACAAGAAATCTCGTGATACTTTCCGTGTAGTGTATGCATTCTTATAATTATTTATAGCCTTCATGGACCATTGTTATGATTTGAATCTGCAAAGCTCCCACACTCTCATGTTGCTGGTACCAGTTTTAGTCTGATACCACTGTCTTGGGAAGTCACAGAGCCTTGATGAGGCATGGAAGAGGTAGATCCTATGACTGGACCTTAGAAGTTTATAGCTTGCCACTATATCCAGCTGTGCTCTCTCTTCCTGGTCTGCTGTGATGTGAGAGGTTTCAGGTAACATATGGTATGAACTCTCTGTCAGGGATTTTCCACCTAGAGAAACTAAAATGGTCTGAATTCATGAGTCAGATAAATATTCCCCCTTATGCTGCTTCTGTTAGTTACCTTGGTAAAACAACATGGGGGTAACTGAAATACTTATTATTTGTGTTCTGAGTGGTCTATAGCAGGAGTTTAGAGTACATGGGAAGACATTTAAATTAGATATAATCATATAATAATGGGATGAGACTGTCGCACATATGGTCTGCTTTGTAATCTGTTTCGAAATCTCTAATTTTATATTTTTATCTTTTTTGCTGACTGGTTAAAATATTTGCTACATCATGAAGAATCATTTGTTTCTTTACTACTTCTCACTATAATATTATTTTATGTCTGAATCCCATTACTAACTAAAAATCTTCCTCTCTGTCTAATAGTTACATTAAATAATGTATCAATCTTCCCAGAAATAGCCTTCTAGTAATCACAAAGATGATACTAGATTCCCTGCCTAAATGTACTGTTCAATAACCATAATTTAAACTTTGTCTCAAAGAAATACCTTACTCCTGAATGTCCCGAGCTTATCTGTGTGTGGTATTCATGGTACTTAACTGAGCACATTACTTAGGTTTGCTTGCAACCCCAAAAGACGAGGATTAGTTATGTCTTTTCTACCAGAAAAGTTTAGGACAGGCTACAAAGTTTAGAGATAGTAAAATAATAACCTCTATAATTCTTGTAATTGGTATTTAATTCCAATTAGATTATAAATTATAATTGTAGTAGGAAATTATAATATAAATTATAATTATATAATAATTATATTATAATAATTGTAATATAAATAGTGCACGCTCAATATTCAGTCATTCTGGATTGTTGCAAATGAGAAGAACCATGCTCTAGCACTGTTTCTCACTTGAGGACAGCCTTCATTTTCAATACAATTTATGATATGATTATCAAAAATGGAAGTGTGTTTGAATGGGCTTTAACCAACTTACATTTATAAATACAACCTACTCCAAACAAATTTAGAAGTAAATATTTTCAATTACATGAGATTTATTAAACCTTACTTTATAGGTTACAGCAGCTATACATGCAACATGAGAGCCCATAGGTGACAGAAATTATAAAATAATTGTGATTTTTCCCTTTGCTGTATTGCTAGTTAGAATTGGTGAGTCACAAGATGTAGATTCTCTGGTGAAAGGAATATATATAAAGCAGACAGGCTGGGATAATTTTGAATTTAAAATATTTAGTTAATTTTGAGAATTTCATGCATGCATAAAATATATTTTAATCAAAGTCACCCCTCACAGTTCACCCAAATTCCTCCCACCTCTACCTTCCCAACTTTAAAAACAATTATATTAAAATTATATTAAAATTATATTCATGATTAAAGGAGCATTTTTCTCAACTTGTATGCTAAAGTGAATTTCTCTCTTTTGGATATAAAGTTATGCCAACAATAGGTCTCAATAGTTGGATGAATGCCTATTCAACAGTCTAGATTAACTGACTGACTGCATACAAACTCTAAGGAAAGAAGAAATTAAAAATCTTGTATAGGTGTATATGTTCATGTGTTTATGTGGGTACATTCGTGTGAGCACACGTATGTATGTGTACATGTATGTGCATATATACATGTCAGAGACCATTTTGAAGTCCGATTATTCAGTAGCCATCTATCTTTTTTGTTGTTGCTTTGCATTGAGAACAGTCTGTCACTTGGTTAGAAGTCACCAGGTAGGCCAGGTTGCCTGACCAGAAAACTCTAAGGATCTATCTGCCTGCCTGTGCTGGAGTTACAAGTGCCTACTACCACGGCAGCCCTTTTATTTTACATTGGCTTAGAGATCCAGCTCAGGCCATCTTGATTACAAACGAAACATTACATTGATGAGCTCTTGCCACAGACCTGAGATCATTTTCAAAGCAGAAATATGTTTTTTTGTTTTTGTTTTTGTAGTAACTGGAAATGAATTTAAACAAAGCCTCACTGTAGAAATGACACCAGAGAACATGACACTGTGAGGCTCTCCAAAGTTTGCCTTGAACCAAAATTCAAGGAGAACATCAGCAGAATTGGTGAAACCTTCTTTACATTTCTAAAGGCGGAACAAAGAGGACAGCAAAGAAGTAACCCAGTGCATCGGAAAGTGGCTCACATCCAGTGAGAGCCAGAAACTGCTTTGTGGATTTAACAAGCTCCAGTCTTGTTTTCTCAGTCCAGTTCGGCCAAGATTTATAAGCCCAAAGTCCACAATCCCATGAAAACCAGCAGCCAGGCAACCACCAAAGAACTCCTTCAATGCCGCAGTCTTACTTAGATAATAGCAGTTTGTCTTGTGTGTGCTTTGGATCCTTGAAGATTACACGGGCAAAACTGTTTTTTACTTGACTTGCTTTTGAAGCACTCAGGGTGAAGCAACCTCTTCCTTAGTATTTGTCAAGAATAAAGCAGCAATTGTTCAATGCTATGACTATAGTATAAGATAAATGGTGTGCGTGTGTGTGTGTATGTGTGTGTGTTTATGTGTGTATGTGTGTATATGTGTGTGTGTATGTGTGTATATGTGTGTGTATGTGTGTATGTGTGTGTATATGTGTGTATGTGTGTATGTATGTGTGTGTATGTGTGTGTGTGTGTGTGTGTGTGTGTGTGTGTAGATGCAAATGGTTTGGAAAACTTAGAAAACTAACTTTGAGGTCCTTAATGCCTGTAGACAGTGCTAGGATGACTTAGAAACCTCCCAGCGTACACAGTTGTTTGTAGTGTTCTAGATATACTCAGTGTTTAGTACTTATACAAGAAAGCCTAGTGAAGGCCCAATCTCAACCTTTGTGGAACTTCATTTGCATAAGCAGGAAGTATAAGGAAGAGATTTAAGCCACCTCCCTAAATGTGGAAGAAAACCCTGATATGCACAAAGAGTGCCAGTGAAAGTCAATGCATAAATGCAAAATTTGGTACATATTTAATTTGCTCATATGTTTCTTCTCCACTTTGATATGAAGAAAAAACTATTATTTCTTACACTAACCCAGCTACCAACTCTGATTTGCTGTGTCCTGAGTGTGTGTCTGAGGCTGTACCTCTTTTCTGTGCCTTTTCGTGAGCTCTTTTTCTTCTGATTTTCATTTTGTTTAGTCCTGTTCTGATTTGTTTTTGTTCTATCTTTCTATATTTTATTCTATGATTATTTCTTAGATCTTTGTTTTCTAACAAGAAGCAGAAAGGGAATGGATGGATGGATCCATGTGGGAGGGGAGGGACTAAGCAGAAATCCCAGAGGAATGCTTGTTACTAGATTGCTCTCCATGGCTGGCTCAGATTGCTTTCTTCCCAAGGGGATGATGGTACCACCCATAGGGAACTGGGTCCTCCAGCATCAGTTATTCCTTAAGAAAATGTCCCCACAGATTTGCTTGCAGTATAATCTGATGGAGGCGATCTCTCCGTGAAAATTCCCTCTTCCCAGATGATTCTAGCTTGTGTCAGGTTGACAAAAGTAACCATCACTTTGTGTTTATGCAAATATCTCAGAATCAATGATGGTGGCTAAACAACCTTGTGTACAAACAAGGACTCAATGAGATACAAATCTTCCAATTTTAACAGATGAATTCATAGTAAACATTTTCTGAAGTTTTTATTTAAAATCTCACCATTTCTTAATTTAAAAATATGTGATTTGGTTTCCCTCAGAGAATAGATCTTAGTGGTATACTGGAAATGTGAATTACATGTTAATATCTGTACTAGCAAATCAAGGAAGGAAAAAAATGGCAAAATAAATGGAAAGTAGTTTAACAAGTCTTACACATTGTGTGAATTATAGTGATGAACTGTTTGATATATGAATAAAAATTGTTATAAAAAGCTGTATGGTTGAATAATTGTGGTGTCTAGGTTTTTTCTTATTGTTATGTATTTAATGAGAAATGCCCCTTGAATGCTCATGTATTGAATGACCAATCTCTAGCTGATAAAACCAGTCATTTAATAATGAGTTCTCTATCTTCAGTGGATTTTTAACTGAAAGAACTATTGGGTAGTAGATATTGAAGAAGGTGAAGTTCCAGAATGGAATCTGGGACCTTGAGGGAATAATGTTCATCCCCAGGAGACTAAAAGCCACTGATTCTAAACTGAAATGTTGCGTACTTGGAAACATCTCAGGATGACTCAGTTTTTAAGGAATCATGTAAATACTGTGCTTACACATATTTTCTTATATCATAATTATTTTAAAGTTGTACATGAGATATGAATAAATATAGAGAAGAAAATCCTAAATGCATGAGATGTTACATTCCTCTCTTGCACCCAAAACAAATATTTATTAATATATTTCATGTTTAACCATAAAATGTAGCATAATAAAAGCTAATAGAAGTACCATAAGTACACTGAAATCTTTTTTGTTCATATATCTTATCAGAAGTACATTTGGATAAATTATTCAATTATATCTTTTATGCTTTGATTTTATTCAGTCTTATTTTGACTAAACTGTATGGTTTAATGTGATTGGCTTCTATCTTTTGGTGTGGTAAAAATAATAAATGTGAACTCTAATACACTCACTGATTAATTTCTCTCTATTCTGTCACCCCATATACTTCATTTTATTTTTTTGAAAATATAAACACACACACACACTCACACACACACACACTCACACACACACACACACACACACACACACACACACACACACACACACACCCAACCAATCAAAATGGAACCTAGTCCCAATAGCTCTTCAAAACACTTCTAGTCCTGTCCTAAGGCTCAGGAAACACTGTGTTAAGCAGGCAGCAAAGAATTTAAGGGTCAGAGGATCAAGAACTTTACTTGAGATTGTTTTTCCTAGTAAAAACACACACACACAAAGTCTCATGGCTGTCAAACATGTTCTGAACAAGGACAGCACCAATGGACATGCCAAATTGGACCGCAAAATCCCATGAAAGCTTAACACTAAGAACTATAGGCAACTAAGGAAAGCTGGGAGCAGGAGAGACTTCTACAGGGAAGGGCACAGTAATTGTCCTCAAGTGCCAAACATCCCCACGTGTTACATTATATGGACTAATATGGCTATATTTAGAAATATACATGAATGTAATATACACATATATATGCAATGGTGATTAATGAAAGAAAAGATCATAATCTTGAAGGAGGGTTGGGAGTGAAAAGAGAAGGGAGAAATCTAACTATTTTATAATTTTAAAAATAACAACTATAAATAAATAGAAATATTAGTACCATAAATATTTACTATTTTTAAAACATTTAAATATTCTTTCTCTGTATCTCTCTTTATTTCTGTCTCTGTAAGACAGAAACTCTGTCTCTCTCTCATACACACACACACACACACACACATGGAAATACCACACAGTATTCACTTTGACTTTGTTTTGTTTAGCCTTTGAATATTTCAGGGACCATGAGATGTTGTCTTCTGATTATCAAATATCTCCAAAGAGCAGGTACAACACAACTGCATCATTCTTTTTATCATGTTCTAGACTTGAACACTCTTTTTTTTTAAAATCTAATATCCAGTCCATATTTGTTACTATAATTGACCTCAGATTTTTTTATACTTTTCCCACTAAGATTTATTTAAAGTCTAGTCCATGCTAATGTATCATCCTAGATCTTACAACAATGTTTGACATAAGAGTGCAGTTAAAAACATTTCAATAGAGAGCTATATTTTTCCAAATGGAACAAAAGCTGGTTTCTCATATTTCCTTATTATATCTTTTTGCAGGTACGTAACTTTTTCTACTGATTCATCTCACTAAGGGGATATCTATATTGTAGGATGACTCTTCTGTTCAGTTAATAGAGAAGAAACTTGAGCTTCATTTATACATAAATCCAAAAGATTGATGTTGGCCACTAATAGACGTCTGTGTACTAAAACTCCTCAAGGAATGTTGATGGTAAATGGTGGATAGAAATCCTCTCAGTGATGTTAAGCACAATGATCCATTATTAACCATGTGTAGAAAGTTCTGAGATAGTATCTATCACTGGAAAGTAGTGGGTAGATTGGATGGGAATTGGGGCAGGGGATATAAGATGACTGAGTTTAAGAGGTCAAGAGAAGTGATATATAAATGAGTTATAGGACAGAACAGGAATCAATTAATCTTTTGATATCATGATATCTTTAACTAAAAGTATGTTGACTTAAATATCCTAGAGAAGGCAAATTGTCTCTATAAGCAATCCAGTTTAGTGAAAGAGAATGTGAGCATAATCTACAGTTTGGGGGGGATACAGACCAGGCATATATGTAGAAGACAACCTTAGGATACTTTGAATCTTTCACCTAGTAATGACATAACCGAACTGGCATTCTCAATCAGTTTTAATCTTCCTGTGTGCTTTGCCAGCATCACCATCCATAATATTACTGGAAAACTATTTGGTATGAAACCCTACAGCATTAACCTAGAGAAGGACCTCATTTTATAATTGCTCAGGTGTGTCATGGGCATGAAATCTACTTGTCTTCCAATTCATATGTCACCTTGAACAGTCTAATAGAACAATAGTGACTGGTTCTCCCTCATTCATGGTTACAGTTTGGGGACAATACTTTCTGGAGTAGGGCAAATGCCTTCAAAATTAATTGAAAAAAAATTAATTGATACTCATTATCTGGAAAAGGGCACCCCACTGAAAAATTAAAACAATTTTTTCTGAGATATCACTATTAAAAAATATTGAAGGAGGGTCTTGTTCATTGTGTATTCAGATGCTGATTTCTGTGCACCCAACATTTACTTGCAGTCCAGATACCAGCATTGTCATGAATAGTGAAGAATCTCCTGTATCAAGGTAGTGTAAAGAAGGCTCCCCACTTGTCTCTGGTTGGTTAATAAAAAGTTGAACATCCAATGCATGGGTAGAAGAAATAGGAAGGCTGGGCTTCTGATTCCAGCATGGGGTGTGAGAAGAGCTAGGTAGAGGGATTTAACCATGAGGCAGATGAGTGTCCATGAGTAGGGCTGTGAGGAAGGCAGAGGAAGAAGAAAATGGCCAGGATGTTGAGCATGAGGAGGACTGACCGAAGGACTCCTGATGACAGACAGCTATAACAGTGACCAGAGAAGAGACTAAATGACACTAACTCTGGGCATGGAGCTCAGAAGTAACTAGACCGAGGCTTAAGAACATCTGCTCGGTAATTTTGCTTGTTCAACATATCAAAGCTTGTTGAACTAAATTATTTGAGCTAGCTGGGTTAGAAAGATTTGGCCCTTTTAAATTGTATCCTATGGAAAAAATTCACTTACAGTATTTGTGCATTCATTCATTTGCTCCTCCATGCATTCAAACTGGTGTTTCTAGGATAAAAACCTTTCATTCTTTGAGAAGTGGCTCTCACATCAGGATTCATGGTAAAACTTTGCTCCTCTGGAAGTTCAAAAGTCATCTTGTCTTTCTGTGTCTTTTCTTTCTTTTTTTTTTTTTCTTTTTTTTTTATTCGATATAATTTATTTACATTTCAAATGATTTCCTCTTTTCTAGCCCCCCCCACTCCCCGAAAGTCCCGCAAACCCCCTTCACTTCCACTGTCCTCCCACCCATCCCTTCCCACTTCCCCATTCTGGTTTTGCTGAATAGTGTTTCACTGAGTCTTTCCAGAACCAGGGGCCACTCCTCCTTTCTTCTTGTACCTCATTTGATGTGTGGATTATGTTTTGGGTATTCCAGTTTTCTAGGTTAATATCCACTTATTAGTGAGTGCATATCATGATTCGCCTTTTGAGTCTGGGTTACCTCACTTAGTATGATATTCTCTAGCTCCATCCATTTGCCTAAGAATTTCATGAATTCATTGTTTCTAATGGCTGAATAGTACTCCATTGTGTAGATATACCACATTTTTTGCATCCACTCTTCTGTTGAGGGATACCTGGGTTCTTTCCAGCATCTGGCAATTACAAATAGGGCTGCTATGAACATAGTAGAACATGTATCCTTATTACATGGTGGGGAGTCTTCTGGGTATATGCCCAGGAGTGGTATAGCAGGATCTTCTGGAAGTAAGGTGCCCAGTTTTCGGAGGAACCGCCAGACTGATTTCCAGAGTGGTTGTACCAATTTGCAACCCCACCAGCAGTGGAGGAGTGTTCCTCTTTCTCCACACCCTCTCCAACACCTGCTGTCTCCTGAATTTTTAATCTTAGCCATTCTGACTGGTGTAAGATGAAATCTTAGGGTTGTTTTGATTTGCATTTCCCTAATGACTAATGAAGTTGAGCATTTTTTAGGATGTTTCTACGCCATCCGAAGTTCTTCAGGTGAGAATTCTTTGTTTAACTCTGTACCCCATTTTTTAATAGGGTTGTTTGGTTTTCTGGAGTCTAACTTCTTGAGTTCTTTATATATATTAGATATTAGCCCTCTATCTGATGTAGGATTGGTGAAGATCTTTTCCCAATTTGTTGGTTGCCGATTTGTCCTCTTGATGGTGTCCTTTGCCTTACAGAAACTTTGTAATTTTATGAGGTCCCATTTGTCAATTCTTGCTCTTAGAGCATGCGCTATTGGTGTTCTGTTCAGAAACTTTCTCCCTGTACCGATGTCCTCAAGGGTCTTCCCCAATTTCTTTTCTATTAGCTTCAGAGTGTCTGGCTTTATGTGGAGGTCCTTTATCCATTTGGATTTGAGCTTAGTACAAGGAGACAAGGATGGATCAATTCGCATTCTTCTGCATGCTGACCTCCAGTTGAACCAGCACCATTTGTTGAAAAGGCTATCTTTTTTCCATTGGATGTTTTCAGCTTCTTTGTCGAGGATCAAGTGGCCATAGGTGTGTGGGTTCATTTCTGGATCTTCAATCTTGTTCCATTGATCCTCCTGCCTGTCACTGTACCAATACCATGCAGTTTTTAACACTATTGCTCTGTAGTATTGCTTGAGGTCAGGGATACTGATTCCCCCAGATTTCCTTTTGTTGCTGAGAATAGTTTTAGCTATCCTGGGTTTTTTGTTGTTCCAGATGAATTTGATAATTGCTCTTTCTAACTCTGTGAAGAATTGAGTTGAGATTTTGATGGGTATTGCATTGAATCTGTACAGTGCTTTAGGCAAAATGGCCATTTTAACTATATTGATTCTACCTATCCATGACCATGGGAGGTTTTCCCATTTTTTGAGGTCTTCTTTCATTTCCTTCTTCAGAGTCTTGAAGTTCTTGTCATACAGATCTTTCACATGTTTGGTAAGAGTCACCCCAAGATACTTTACACTGTTTGTGGCTATTGTGAAGGGCGTCATTTCCCTAATTTCTTTCTCAGCCTGCTTATCCTTTGAGTATAGGAAGGCCACTGATTTGCTTGAGTTGATTTTATAACCTGCCACTTTGCTGAAGTTGTTTATCAGCTGTAGGAGCTCTCTAGTGGAGTTCTTTGGGTCACTTAGGTAGATGATCATGTCGTCTGCAAATAATGATAGTTTGACTTCTTCCTTTCCAATTTGTATCCCTTTGACCTCCTTATGTTGTCGAATTGCCCGAGCTAGTACCTCAAGTACAATATTGAAAAGATAAGGAGAAAGGGGGCAGCCTTGTCTGGTCCCTGATTTCAGTGGGATTGCTTCAAGTTTCTCTCCATTTAGTTTGATGCTGGCTACCGGTTTGCTGTATATTGCTTTTACTATGTTTAGGTATGGGCCTTGAATTCCTGTTCTCTCCAAGACTTTAAGCATGAAGGGATGCTGAATTTTGTCAAATGCTTTTTCAGCATCCAATGAAATGACCATGTGGTTTTGTTCTTTGAGTTTGTTTATGTAGTGGATTGTATTGATGGATTTCCGTATATTGAACCAACCCTGCATTCCCGGGATAAAGCCTACTTGATCATGGTGGATGATCGTTTTGATGTGTTCTTGGATTCGGTTGGCAAGAATTTTATTGAGTATTTTTGCATCGATGTTCATAAGGGAAATTGGTCTGAAGTTCTCTTTCTTTGTTGGATCTTTGTGTGGCTTTGGTATCAGCGTAATTGTGGCTTCGTAGAAGGAATTGGGTAGTGTTCCTTCTGTTTCTATTTTGTGGAATAGTTTGAAGAGTATTGGTGTTAACTCTTCTTTGAAGGTCTGGTAGAATTCTGCACTGAAGCCATCTGGTCCTGTGCTGTTTTTGGTTGGAAGACTTTCTATGACTCCTTCTATTTCCTTAGGCATTATGGGACTGTTTAGATGGTCTAGTTGGTCCTGATTTAATTTTGGTATTTGGTATCTGTCAAGGAAATTGTCCATTTCCTCCAGATTCTCCAGTTGTGTTGAGTACAGGCTCTTGTAGTAGGATCTGATGATTTTTTGGATTTCCTCAGTTTCCGTTGTTATATCTCCCTTTTCATTTCTAAGTTTGTTAATTTGGATACTTTCTCTGTGCCCTTTGGTCATTCTGGCTAAGGGTTTATCTATCTTGTTGATTTTCTCAAAGAACCAGCTCCTGGTATTGTTGATTTTTTTGTATGGTTCTCTTTGTTTCTACTTGATTGATTTCGGCCCTGAGTTTGATGATTTCCTGCCTTCTACTCCTCCTGGGCGAACTAGCTTCTTTTTGTTCTAAGGCTTTCAGGTGTGTCATTAAGCTGGTAATGTATGCTCTCTCCATTTTCTTTTTGGAGGCACTCAGGGCTATGAGTTTTCCTCTTAGCACTGCTTTCATTGTGTCCCATAGATTTGGGTATGTTGTGTTTTCATTTTCATTGTGTTCTAAAAAGTCTTTAATTTCTTTCTTTATTTCTTCCTTGACCAAGGTATCATTGAGTAGAGTATTGTTCAGTTTCCATGTGTATGTGGGCTTTCTGTTGTTTCTGTTGCTATTGAAGACCACTTTTACTCCATAGTGATCAGATAGGAGGCATGGGATTAGTTCGATCTTCTTATATTTGTTGAGGTCTGTCTTGTGACCAATTATATTGTCGATTTTGGAGAAGGTACCATGAGGTGCTGAAAAAAAGGTATATTCTTTTGTTTTAGGATAGAATGTTCTATATATATCTGTTAAATCTAATTGGTCCAAAGCTTCAATTAGTTTCATTGTGTCCCTGTTTAGTTTCTGTTTTCCTGATCGGTCCATTGAGGAAAGTGCAGTGTTGAAGTCACCCACAATTATTGTGTTAGGTGCAATGTGTGCTTTTAGTTTTAATAAAGTTTCTTTTACGAAAGAGGGTGCCCTTGCATTTGGTGCATAGATGTTCAGGATTGACAGTTCTTCTTTTTGTATTTTTCCTTTGACCAGCAAGAAGTGTCCCTCAGGGTCTCTTTTGATGACTTTGGGTTGAAAGTCAATTTTATCTGATATTAAAATGGCTACTCCAGCTTGTTTCCTGAGACCATTTGCTTGTAAAATTGTCTTCCAGCCTTTTACTCTAAGGTAGTGTTTGTCTTTGACCCTGAGGTGTGTTTCCTGTAAGCAGCAAAATGTAGGGTCCTGTTTACATATCCATTCAGTTAGTCTGTGTCTTTTTATTGGGGCATTAAGTCCATTGATGTTAAGAGATATTAAGGAATAGTGATTGTTACTTCCTATCATTTTTGACATTATTTTTTAAATTTGAATGCTTAACTTCTTTTGGGTTTGATGAAAGGTTACTATCTTGCTTTTTCCAGGGTGAAGTTTCCCTCCTTGTACTGGTGTTGTCCTCCTATTATCCTTTTTAGGGCCGGGTTTGTGGATAGATATTGGGTAAACTTGGTTTTGTCATGAAATATCTTAGTTTCTCCATCTATGGTGATTGAGAGTTTTGCTGGATATAGTAGTTTTGGTTGGCATTTGTATTCTCTTAGAGTCTGCATGAGATCTGCCCAGGACCTTCTAGCCTTCATAGTCTCAGGTGAAAAGTCTGCTGTGATTCTGATAGGTCTTCCTTTATATGTTACTTGGCCTTTTTCTCTTACTGCCTTTAGTATTCTTTCTTTGTTTAGAACATTTGGTGTTTTGATTATTATGTGACGGGAAGTATTTCTGTTCTGGTCCAGTCTGTTTGGAGTTCTTGTATATTCATGGGCATCTCTCTCTTTAGGTTAGGGAAGTTTTCTTCCATAATTTTATTGAAGATGTTTGCTGGCCCTTTAAGTTGTAAATCTTCACTCTCATCTATGCCTATAATCCTTAGGTTTGGTCTTCTCATTGTGTCCTGGATTTCCTGGATATTTTGGGTTACAAGCTTTTTGCATTTTGCATTTTCTTTAACTGTTGAGTCCATGGTTTCTATGGAATCTTCAGCATCTGAGATTCTTTCTTCTATCTCTTGTATTCTGTTGTTGATATTTGCATCTCTGTCCCCTGATTTCTTCCCAAGGCTTTCTATCTCCAAAGTTGTCTCCCTTTGAGTTTTCTTAATTGTTTCTACTTCTGATTTTAGATCCTGGATGGTTTTGCTTAGCTCCTTCACTTGCATGTTTGTGTTTTCCTGTAATTCTTTAAGAGATTTTTGTGTTTCGTCTTTCATGACCTCAGCCTGTTGACCAAAGTTCTCCTGTATTTCTTTAAGTGTTTTTTGCATTTCCTCCTTGTTGGCTTTTGTATTCTCCTGGATTTCTTTCAATGATTTTTGTGTTTCCCTTGCAAGGGCTTCTAACTTTTGATCCATTTTCTCCTGAATTTCTTTATGTATGACCTTCATGTGTTCCTGTACCAGCATCATGACCAGTGATTTTAAATCCAAATCTTGTTTTACTGGTGTGATGGGGTATCCAGGACATGTTGGTAGAGGAGAATTGGGTTCAGATGTTGCCATATTGCCTTGATTTCTGTTAGTGACGTTCCTGCGTTTGCCTTTTGACATCTAGTTCTCACTGGTGTTAGTTTATCTTGTCAGTGCTGGACTCACCAGTGCAAGCTGCCCCTTCCCAGTTGGCTTCTGGTGCACAGCTTACCTCCTGCACTTCTTGTAGACAGTGTGCTGCTGCCCAGGCTGTTCTGATCCCAAAGCAGGCACCTGAAGGCTCCTGCTGGGGCCCGCTGGATTCACTGGAGCACACTGACTTCTCCCAGCTGGCCGCCCGGAAGCCCAGCTAGCCACTTGCAGGACTTGGAGATGTAATGCTGCTGCCCAGACTGATCTGGATCCGGAAGCGGAGAGAGTAGAGCTAAGGGCTTCTGCCTGAGGCCTTGCCCCAGATTGTGTCTGTGGAGCAGATGGAGCCCGTGTGCACTCCCAGGGAGTGCCGATGGTGTATGCTACTGTGACCTCCCCTGTGTTCCGCTCACTCCGCTGGGCAGCCGATCCACCAACCGGGCTGTCGCACACAAGGTTAGCCTGGCCGCCCAGTCCCTGAGTCCAGGCAAAAGCCTGGGAGGCCAAGGTCCGAGCAAAGTTCCCCTAGGGCTATGACTGTTAATTGGGTCTGCCAGGTGACTAGGATGGCGGGCGTGCGCGCCCGTGCTCCCTGAAAGCGCCAGGAGAGTCTGCTTTGCTAACAATCACCTGGGCGGGTTGACTCACAGATGGCCCACCAAGCCGCCCAGTTCTTGGGGTCAGTCCTGTGCCTTTTGGGGCCTGGACCCCCGCTTTGTTAGCCTTAGGCTATGCCTGTTACAGGTCTGCCCGCCTGAGCTCTCTGTCGTCCTGCAGGCAAAATGGCGGCGGCGCGCTCGCAGGCCTGGGCAAAAAACCTCCTGGCTAGGTTGGCACCCCGATGGCCCCCCGACCCGCCCAGGGCCTGGGTGCAGGCCAACGCCCGTCGGGCTCAGACCACTGCGGTGTTGGCCTCGGATTATGTTTGTGTACCTCAATCTGTCCGATCCCTGGAGTGCGGAACCAAGATGGATGCACCTCTCCTGACTGGTGGGAGGCCGAGTTCTGAAGTGGCCTCCGTGCAGGAAAGGCGCCACACAACTGCAGCTGCTTGCTGCCCGGCTGGTCAGTGAAGGTCAGTGGTCGTGGGCGCAGGGCCTAACTGGACCCTGTGTCGCCTTGGTTCCACTGCTGATGGCCCTTCAGCTGGAGCAGCCACTGCTGCCGCTGCTGCCGCCGCTGCTGCCGCCGCCGCCGCGCCCCTCTGTGTCTTTTCCTAGTGATTTCCTAATTAATAGGAGAAGAAATGAGTTGCTATTGCAGAAATGCTACCAAAACTCTGGACACCATGACAAACAAAAATTTATATTACATGAGGGACTATAAAGAACGGTCTGAATCATGAAGGTTCTCTGAACTCTTCCTGGGAACTTTTATTCCCCATATAACATGGATGGACGACTACAGTAACCTTAGCCTGGTAGAGATAAGCAAATCAGAATTTTTCTGCTTCAAGGATAAAGGTCAGAGTCATCAAACCAGCTCAACTTAAGGCCACTGCAGAGCCTGCCACGTGGGAAAATGCGTGTAGGAGGAAGAGATTGAGCAGCAGGCACTTTTTGACATGAAACCTATCAAAGTCATAGATACTTACGTATTTAAAATCTCCTGAATTCGAAAGCTTTGTAGAGTCTTGAGCTGATTATCCTTTTCTTTTTAAATATTTCATTTGCAGTGATACCTTTATTTGTTACAGCTACCAGATTGTGGTGGTATTTTTCCCTTTAATTTATTTATTTACTTTGTGTTCAGATCACAGTTTCCCCTCCTTTCTCTGCTCCCAGTTCCTCCTTCTTACCTCATCTCCCAATAGCTTCTCCCTCTCTCCTTACAGGAGGGGAGACTTCCCATGAATATCAACCTGCCTTGGCATATCAAGTTGCAGTAAGACTAGGTAGATCTTCTTCTATTGAGATTAGACAAGGGAGCCTACTTAAGGGAAAGGGATTGAAAGACAGGCAACAGTCATAAAGTCCCTGCTCTTGATGTTAGGAGTCCTATCTGTACATCAGTTACTGTGTATAGGGGGCCTAGGTCTCTTCTTGGTGGCTCAGTCTCAGTGAGCTGCTATAGGCCCAGATTAGTCAATTTTGTAGGTTTTCTTGATGTGTCCTTTATATCTGGCTTCTTCAATCCCCCTTCTCCATCTTCCACAAGAATCCTGGAGCTCTTTCTAATGTTTGGCTGTGGGTCCCTATGTCTGTTTCCATCGGCTGCTGTGTGAAACCTCGAAGATTATAGTTATGCCAGGCTTATGTCTGAAAGTACAGCAGGATATCACTAGAAGTACCAAGGATAAGCTCTCTCTCATGGGATGGGTCTCAGGTTGGACCAGTCAAGGGTTGGCCATTCCTCAATTGATGCTCCCTCTTTATCCTTGCACATCTTGTAAGCAGGAAAAATTGTGGATTGAAGGTTTTGTGTCTGGGGTGGTGTCCTTATCCATCCATTGCCAAGGACCAGTATCAGCTTAGAGAAGTGGTCCTGAGGAAGGGATATTTGGGAGTTGCAGAAGGATGACTTGAAGTCAACCATGGGTATAAGCTGGCAGCTTGTTCTGCTCAAGACAGCTCTCCAGAAATCTCCAGACAGCTCCGCTCTTGGAGACCAAAGCCCTGCTTTTATTTACATATCAATTCAGTCTTCCACACCAGGTTTCCTTTTGATTATCCCATGAATTAGCATTTTATGACCTTGGCCCTGTGATTCTTAGAAAAAAAAGACAGCAAGTACATTTTATTTTTCTTTAACAAGGCAAATGAATTCAGAGATCTGCCTGCTCCTTTTAGTACAGAAAATAAAATCTCTGGGTGGGATCTGGCTCTTGGATTACCATTTCCATCACACTTGGGCCTAAATTAGCTCTGTTCCAGGCTAAACTTGAACTCAGGAATCTACCTACAGTTTTAAGCACAAACAGTAAGTTTAGCTGGGTGAGATTGATGTCTCAGGCACAATAATCTAATATAGGTTGCAATTTGCTTTGGAGATTCCCCCAGGAAATCAGAATGGGTAAGATTATTCATTTTAATACACACCCTGGTCTTGATTGTCTTCCTTATGCTGTTTAGTTTTTCTACTCATGTTGAACATAAACTTGTTAACTTTACCCTAATAAATACTTTGCTAGCCAGAAAATTTTGCTACATACTCAGTATGTCTGAGGTGAAGATATTTTAAGTATAAATAAAATTCCAGTGTTGAGAGAGAGTCAACATTATACATATAAAAGCCATAAAAATCAAAGGAATAAAGTATTAACAAAATAATATAATTTTGAAAACATTTAACTATAATATCATACTCACTTACCTGTATGCCAATATCCATGGAAACAAATTTGTTTTTATACTCCCAGAGAAGACAGGTGCTTTATTATTAATAGATGTCCTTCTTATTAATTAGAAGACATAGAAAAGATTACCTAAACTTTACCAATATTTCATAGAACCCACAATTTTGAGGAATTATTTATTAAAAAATCCTCAATCATTAGGGGGTAACTCCTAACAATTTTGGGGGGGGGGGGTAACTCCAAATTTAAAGGTGGGGGAAATCCCTTTCACAAAAAGGCTGGGAACTCCACAAAACTGGTTTGGTTGCTCAGCAGGTAACTGACTCCTCTCAGGAAACTGCAGGTCCTTGGAGAACAATAGACTTCACTTTGGTCTGAGAGCTCTACCCTAGGTAGGCAGTCCTGGCTAGCATTGACGTCTGAATTTCCAGCTCATGGGCTTGAGGGAGGGCACACCGTGCTATTCTTTTGCCTTGATCCTAACATTTTTTGATGGCAAAGACTATAATCTTAAGCATTGCTATTTTGTGAGCACAATGTAAGCTTTATCTCACTTGGAGTAACATATTAGAGATGTTATTTCATCTCTACTATTCTGATAAATATCATTAGATATACAGTGATGAAATATATTGCAAAAGGAAGCTAATAATTTCTTTATCAAATATGGAGGCAAGAAGATCCCAAAAATGTTCCAGGGATGTCATAGTGGGATGTCTCAGTCAGGGTTTCTATCCTGCACAAACATCATGACCAAGAAGCAAGTTGGGGAGGAAAGGGTTCATTCAGGTTATAGTTCCAAATTACTGTTTATCACCAAAGAAGGTCAGGACTGCAACTCAAGCAGGTCAGGAAGCAGGAGCTGATGCAGAGGCCATGGAGAGATGTTTCTTATTGGCTTGCTTGACCTGGCTTGCTCAGCTTGCTTTCTTTTGGAACCCAAGACCACCAGCCCAGGGATGGCACCACTCACAAGGCTCTAGGCTCTTCCCCCTTGATCACTTATTGAGAAATTGCCCAACAGCTGGATCTCATGGACTCACTTCCCCAACTGAAGCTTCTTTCTCTGTGATAATTCCAGCTGTGTCAAGTTGACACACAAAACCAGACAGTCCAGGGGACGAAGTAACTATGGATCAGATTGTTTAGTTGTATTGGTGAAGTGATACTGAGGCAGGTCTCTTTGTGTCCCTTCCCTAATACAAACATCTCTCTCCCTATCCTCCACTCCATCCTGTCTCCCTCTCCTTCCCTATATGTGTGTGTGTTTGTGTGTCTCTGTGTGTGTGTGTGTGTGTGTGTGTGTAAGGAAGAAGAGGAAAGAGAGGAGGAGAAAAGGAGGAGAAGGGGATAGAAAAATTCTATAGCTTTCATGCCAAACTGAGGAATTGGACCAGTATTCATGGCAATCGAACGGATGAGAGAACCAACCACAACAGAAATCATGACTGCTACTAAACATAATTATGTTACATTGTTAGAGGCCAATAATCACAATAATCTTAGAATGTTCAGTGAGCACAATAAATACACAGAAGAGAATATAGTAGTTTATGTGAGAAGATGTAGCTCAGTCCAACCCATATCTCTATAGAGGAGGAAGGGAGCAGTGGAGATGGGGATCATTATTTCAAAATTAGTGGTATCATCACCACAGAATGTTATCATCTGTACTCAGAAAGTAAATGTTGGTAGCAGTCTCTCTGCTGAGACTAAGCACTGTGTTGTTCTTTGTGCATGATATATGGTCAAAAATATTTGGTAGTACCCAGGATGTTGTGGAAAGAGGAACATGGAAAGAAAAAACATCCAAAAGTATCACGTGCCAGCATCTATCATAGAATCAGAAATGGTGCTAATGATGTTGTTCGCTCGGATCATATCAGGATCAGGCAGGGACACCTAAATGATAAAAGTTCGAAATTTTTAAAGAAAAAGAAAACATAATAACTTTGGGGTTATAAAGAGAGAAATGGTTAGAGAGAGTAAGAAATCATGAAAGTATATTATATCAAACTTGGAATTCATCCTAAGAAAAAGCTCCCTGTACCTACATTTCACATGCATAGTAAGAAAAATGTTATCAAATTATAAAGTCATTAATCTGAATTTTGGGCATGTAGGAAATTGTGTGTCTAGCTTCTGCCATGGAAACCAGATCACAGTGCTTCTCACTCCTCGTCTCCTAAGGGCCTGTGAGAAATTCAAGCTATTTTGGTACCAGGAACTGGAAGCTGACAAGCAAAAGATTGCCAAGTGTAGTAATTGGAATTTTCTTAATGACAAGATAATAGATACCCCCAAAGTGTTCATTGCTTGGCATACAACCACATGCAGGCCAAATAACAACCTAAGGCCTGGTGCCAAATTACTACATGAGACCAGACTGATTAGTTCCCCATCTCAACCATCAGACTTTTGTATTTCCTCCTTTTGACAAGCACTTAATGAAAATGTGAATATACAAATACATCCTTATAGACTATAGTAACAGAAAATTTTAGTATCTTATATAGGAACAAAACATTAATAGAGCATGAAATCTTGAAAACAATTTTATCTTTTTGGTAATGGATTATCAAGAACATTATATAATTATCTATTCTATTTTGTCCTTAAATGTTTGTGGTACTCTATTGAGATGACCATTGTTGAATTTTCCTGCTCATCATTAGATACATTATTCCTGCCTGCCTTCCATCTGAGTTAATGCTGACTGCCTTTTTTATTTTATGTTTCTGAACTTACTTTTGGCAACATCATTTTTCTGAAAGATTTTTACATAACATTTTAGGTTCAATCTTTATTTAAATAAATGTATCCTGAAAACAATCCCCAGATCAGGAAAAAAAAACTGTTTTATGGATGACCTATTTTATATAAATTTTAGAGTTTAAGGTGTGTTTATCTTAGACTGGGGCTAAGCCTCATAATTCTTGACAGTTTATTTCTCTTCTACTGCCACCAACACCAGGTGTCTATGGAAAGGTTTAGAACTGTGAAATATTGACCTGTTTGATATTTCCTTCATATTTCAAGGCAGGCAGATAAGGAACTATACAGGAACACCTGGTGGCTTTCTCATTCTTATTTACTGCTATGAGTAGAATACACACACACACACACACACACACACACATACACACACATTTGATATATTTTCATGGTGTTAATAAAGACTACAGAATAGTGGTTCTCAACTTTTCCTATGTTACAATCCCTTAATATGTGAGAGGTACTTTTTACTATGAAGAATGGAAATCTAGTTTTTTCATATTGTGGCAACCCCTGTACATTTTTGTCATGCTTACTTCATAACTGTAATTTGTGACTGTCGTGAACAAAATGTAAATATCCAATATATATAATATCTGATATGAGACTAATTTGGGGGTGTAACCCATACCACTGTTAATTAGTGGTTCCACTAATGGGAACCTCTGCTGTAGAGTTAGATGCTCAAGCCAGATATTAGCACTGCCACTCTTTTCCTGATATTCCTTGAGAGTGTTTTGAAATATCTAAAATATAGGCCCTCAAACAGAATGGAAATTAAAAGAAGATACACGACATTGGCTTACTGCATATTAAATTAAATATTTGATGAGGTGTGACAGCTATACTTTTAAAAATTGTAATAGATATACATTTATATATAATTAATTATAATCTTGCATTTTTGAAATCTTAATTGAAATCTATTAAAATCTGTGTTTATACATTTTTCAGTTATCTTAAAATAATAATGTATTATTTCCTGAAATACAAATGACACAAAAATATGACACATCTTATAGATTACGTTATTATGCTAAGTGTTACATTGCTGTTCACTAATTCAACACTACTAGAAATGAGATAAAATGATAATTATCAGTCACATTTTCTTAGGGTGTGTTTTATGAAAGACATACAGTATTGAGATGCCTGATTAAGAATTCAAATGTTTTCCTAAAACAAAAAAATGCATAGAGGAGGTATGTGAGGGGTACATTTTACTAGGTAGAATGGAAACCTAACATTTATATTTTGGAATGATGAAAGAATGACTGCAAAGGGAGAATGCTGTGCTTCCTTAAATGAGAGGTATGATTCTCATCGACAAGGGTTAGACTGATCATGCTCATGCCTCATTCCAGCGGAGGCTGAAGCCATCCTTTTGCCTTGCCAGCCTCTCCAGGCCTCGTGATATGATGACTCACCTACAGCTACTTTCAGAAGCAGTTCTTAACCCAGCCTTTTGGTCAGCTCAGATCAAAATACATGTGAATAATGAAAACAAACTCAGCTTGTGACTGAGATGCCAGTGTTGATGGAAAATTCAGCAATTCATTCAACCAAATATGAGTCTACTCATCACAACAGTATCACTCACCTGATCAGGTAAACAGAGAATATAGGAAATGCAGTAAAACTGATACAAGCAGGGTGGGGTTTAGGTAAAAGGGTTTGAAAATAAATACATATGTATTAATATATAAAAGAATGGTACTTAGTAGACTAGGAAATGTTCTATAATTTTCTGTGATTTTTAAAAGATTCATGATATGAGCATAATGGTTTATATAACAGCACTATAAAGCCATTATAAAAGAATAAAAAATGATATTGTTTGGGGAAGGTACCATGCCATCTCTTTCTAAACGCTGAAATTGGACACATAACTCAGGATTTGTTTACAAAACTCCCTCTCTTAAGCCCAACTTCTGATTTTGGTGCTTAGCTAGACAGGCACTAATAGCCTGAGTGCAGGTGTCAGTTCAAAGATGTCACCTTTAGATTTCAAATATCAGAGAATGGTGATTTGTTTGGCTTCCCAAGAATTAATTTTATCCTTTGTGACTGGATGATATTTTCTAGTTCCATATGCTGTGCACTCACTGATAAGTGGATATTAGCTCAAAAGCTCAGAATACCCAAGATACAATTCACAGACCACATGAAGCTCAAGAAGAAGGAATACCAAAGAATGGATGCTTCAGTCCTTCTTAGAAGGGGGAACAAAATACTCATGGGAGGAGATACAGAGACAACGTGAAGAGCAGATAGTGAAGGAAAGGTCATTCAGAGACTGCCCCACCTGGAGGTCCATCCCATAGACAGTCACCAAACCCAAACACTATTGTGGATGCTAAGAAGTTCATGCTGACAGGAGCCTGATAAAGCTGTCCCATGAGAGGCTCTGCCAGAGCCTGACAAATACAGAGGTGGATGTTCCCAGCAAACCATTGGGCTGAGCCTGGGGTCTCCAATAGAGGAGTTAGAGAAAGGACTGAAGGAGCTAAAGGCGTTTGCAACCCCATAGGAAGAACAACAATATCAACCAACCAGATACCCCAGAGCTCCCAGGGACTAAACCACCAACCAAAGAGTACACATGGAGGGACCTATGGCTCCAGCTGCATATGTAGCAGAGGATGGACTTGTTGGACATCAATGGGAGGAGAGGCCCTTGGTGCTGTGAAGGCTCGATACCCCAGTATAAGGGAATGCCTGGGCAGAGAGGTGGGAGTGGGTGGGTGGGGAGCACCTTCATAGAGCAGGGGGAGGGGTATAGGATGGAGGGGAAACCGGGAAATGAATATCATTTGAAATGTAAGTAAATAAATTATCAAATAAAAAAATGAATTTTTTGCCAATTTGGCTACCAAATATGGAAGACCTAGTTCAATATAATGCAAAAATGTTAATAATGCCCTAAAAAGGCACTATTTTTTAAAAAGGCACCTAAAATAGGGAGGCAGCACATTTAATGCTTTTTTCTAAACCCTAAAATCCAGTCATAACAATAAACAAATTACCTCTAGATTCCATAATTCTTTGAGTTAATCAATACATTTTCTTCTAGTTTTTTATTTCAGTAAAAAATTTAATATATAAAATCGAAAGATTACTGACTTAATACCTTGAGGTGAGACATAGGCTGCTGTAATAGAAATACTACTTCTGGACATTGAACGAAGGTGAAAAAATCAAACCCTAAGTATTCTCAGTTTAAGATGAAGACAGAAATGCATGTTTATGGCTTGAACTTTTAGGAAGCTCAAAAAAATCATGTGGTATTCTTTAGAACTCTGAAGTTGGATACTTGAAACCAAAGCGAGTACAAAATTATATGTATAGCATATTCCTGACACACATAAAATTTCATTTATAAACTGGGCACATTGAGATGTGAACATCTCCTAATGATACAAAAAATATTATACTTTAATAAAGTTACTTTTTCTCACCTTGCTTATTATTGACTAGAATGCCGAAAGAGAGTAAGGTGAATATTTTATTTTACAATACATAGACTTAACCTATTGAATATATAATTTCAAATTTTTCCTATGAGGATGATTGATTACAACCTTTAAAACTGTATGATGGGCTAAGTTACTGTTGCTTTATTGCTACTAAGAAGCACACTGATAAAGCTTAGAAACAATTTTGGGAGGACATTGTTAATCTCCCACATGGAGTTCAAGGATCATTTTGATGTGCATGCAATGGGTAATGCCGGAAACACAGCATTTACCATTTCCTTTCCTTTAATATTACTTTTTTTATTTACAGAATAATTGTACTTTGCTATACAGAAATTGTTGATGTTGCTGGTGAATTATTGAACACATATATGCATATTTGTGATATATGCACATTGAGATAGCTAATAAGTATAGCATTCTTTCTGCATAATATTGTCATTAAATATGATTTTGGTTGCTCTGGCCCTTTGAAAATGTTTTGGGATTAAGTTGGAGGCAGCAACAGAGCTTTTCATTACACATTGACTGTAAAGTTTGTATGGAGTGAGGAGTTATTTAGAACACTGGAGTTTTTTAATTATAGGTCACTGGTGCGGGATTCTCTCTTTCACTTGAATACTAAAACCAAAACATTGTATGTCCTGTTCACTGGCCTATAGACTGAGTAGCTTGGGGCCTGTCTGAGTTCAGTGATCCAAAGCATAAACAACTTCAGATTGATCAGAATATATAACAGAAAGTACAGAAGACTGAAAAGGGTAAAGAGGATGTGAGGGGATAGAAGAACATTGTATAATGGACACCCAAACAGAGAGAAATAGGAAGTTATACTGGCCTATAATATAGATAAAAAGCAGTAGACCATAAGAATATACTATATATTATTTTATTAGCACAGGAACAATGGAATTTGAAGCATCCAACCAGAATAAGAAAGATAGAAATAATTCTGATGGCACTGACACTAATATATTATGTATTGTAATATATATTATGCAATATAGCATAGGCTGTATAGTGCAATTATCCCGAGTTAATAAAAATAATAATACTTAATGAAAGGGAAATGGTAAATGCTCCGTTTTTGGCATTACTTATTGCATGCACATCGACTAATTATACTTAATGCCATAAATTTGTAAAGTAAAAGCAAGTAATAAGTTAATTACTTAACTAACTAATTAATTAATTTTGATGCAGCATCTCACTAAAAGTCCAGGTTGGCCTTGAATTCATAGTAATCAAGTGGCCTCAGCCCTTCAAATGCTGAGAGTCATTATAGGAATGAGCTTGGTTTATACATTTAGCACAATGTAACAAAGTAAAGCAGAATGAGACAATAGATAGCAAGATATATTTTACATTTGTATGAAAATGTCCTGAACAAATTATTACTCTGTACAGTGAATAGGTATCAATTAAAAAAAAATCAGACTGAAGTCAAGCTTTTAATATCAGTGTTTTTAAAAGACATTATTTTATCACTTATGTATATTTTTTCCTGTTACATAACAATATGACGGTCTGTAAAATGTTTTGATAAGTTACGCAGAAAACTGTCAAATTAGATATGAGAAAAAATGTATCTGCTTTTGGAATAGACCTGCAAGTTCACCTTTTATAGTTGAGACCTCAGCTCCTTTGCACTGTAAGCTATGTGATAATGGACAGAATTAAAGGCAATATTTCCTCTGTTAACACTTCGGAGAGAAATAATCAAGAATCAATGCATTATCCTCAATAGCACGCAATCGATCCTGCTAAATGTATCATATAAACTCTGAAATCATATATTCTTTTTCTTTGTGCTATTATTTTTTTAAAGTTATAGTGGCTATTTATTTGATATTAATCTTGTCTCTTGCATGAAAGCTTTTATTTACTCATTGTTGTTGTGTGTGTTTATATGTGTGTGTATACTGGCATGAGGGGGCACATGCCACATCATGTATGTGGAGAACAACTTTTTGGAATTCGCTCTCTCCTTTCAACACTGTCTGTGCGTTTTGAACTCAAACTCGGGGTTTCTGGGATTGAGAAGCTTGCAGCTTTTTCAGATCCAGTGTCTCTTCAGCCACAACT
Organism: Apodemus sylvaticus; assembly: GCF_947179515.1. Classification (NCBI taxonomy): domain Eukaryota; kingdom Metazoa; phylum Chordata; class Mammalia; order Rodentia; family Muridae; genus Apodemus; species Apodemus sylvaticus. The sequence goes on from NC_067489.1 coordinate 39,652,204, forward strand.
GTTTATTTTCAGTAAAAGCAGTTCTTACTTAATTTATTTTTAATGTCAGTAATTTTATCGGAATGAGGCTAACTTGTTATTTGAAGGGACCCACTTTACTCCATGTCACAGCAGAGGCGCTGATGTAAAAACGTGGTCCTGGAGGCTGAGAGGATTCTCAGAAAAATTCCAAATCTTAGCATGGTCTTTAAATTCACTTTATCTTTTAAAGTCAATAGTTTTCATTTTATTTCATTTTATTCCTATGTCAACAACTCTTTAACACTTAGGCCCCTGTTCCCTGCATGTCGACAGACTGCCCAGTTGTTTAAAGAATAATACTCCTATCTCAGGTCCTGTGTGGACTGAGAACCACAAGGGGGAGATAAGCAGGTTTCCCCAGTTGTGTGTTAGACACATTGTAGGGCCTGGTGTTTGTCACCTCCCACATCTTCAGCACAACCACTAACTGCCACTATCATTAGTGCTATCAATGCTCCATAATATATGACATCTAATATTTTGAAAATAATCCTGTTTTATTTAAGCGTATTTACTGAGTATACAAAAGTCATCAGTACTCCAAGTAAATAAAATATACTTGCATTCCAAGTGTGTGTTACAATTTTATATTTATGTAAATTCTGAACCAATAATCATATTTCAACATAAAAAGAGGAACAATTTTTCATCAGGAATATTTTTATTACCTTATTATTTTATTAATTAATTGTTTTATTAATTTATATCCCAAATGATCTCCCCTTTGCCTGTGAAGGGTGCCCTCTCAGTGTCTCCCCTCCTCAGGGCACCAAGTCTCTACAGGATTAGGTGCATCCTCTCCCACTGAGGCCAGATAAGGCAGTCCTCTGCTACAAATGTGCAGGGGCCCTCAGACCTGTAGGTGTATGCTTTTTGGTTGGTGGCTCAGACTCTGCTCATAAATTTTGCAAGCAAATAGATTCAAAATGACATGCATGGTATATACTCACTGAAATGTGGGTATCAGCGAAAAAAGGTATGGAATATCCATCATACACCCCACAGATCCTAAGAAGTTAAATAAGAAGGAAGGCCCAAGTGAGGATGCTTAAATCCCAGTTAGAAAGGGGATAAAAATAATCATGGGAGATAGAAGGAAGGAGGGAAATAGGTGGGATAAGGAGGGGAAAATGGGGGGCAAAATGAAGTATAGGAAGGAGAGACAGGAAAGAGGTCCAGAGCGCCAGGAGAATGAACAGAAATATATAGCTTCCAGGCATGGGGAGGTAGTAGAAGGTAGGGGGAACCTCTAGAAAGTTCCAGAGACCTGGGATGGGGGAAGCTCCCAGGACTCAATGTGGGTGATCTTAGGCAAACTGCCCAACAGTGTGGTATGGAACCTGAAGAGACTCCCTCCAGGAGTCAGACAGAGAGCATCTATTGGAAGGATAAGGACACTAATCCACCTACAAAATATTCAACCCAAAAGTTTTCCCATCTAAAAGAAATGGAGGGACAAAGTGGAGCAGAGGCTGAAGGAATGGCCAACCAGTGACTGCTCCAACTTGGGAGCCATCACATGGGTAGACACCGATCCCCGATGCTATGTTGTGTTTGCAGACAGGAGTCTGGCATGGCTGGCCTCTGAGGAGTTCTAACACAGCTGACAGACAGATGCAGATACTTACAGCCACTTATGGGACTAAGATCGGGGACCCCTAAGAGTTAGGGGAAGGATTGACATAGCTGAAGGGAATGGTGACCCCATGGGAAGACTAACATTGTAGTCATCTAACCCAGCCCCTTGTGAGCTCCCGGAGACTGAGCCACCAACCAAAGCAAATCTAGTTCTTTAATTAACTTCTTAGATTAGCATGCAAGGTCATGGAGTCCATCATGATATCTTCATACATATGTATCATTCAGTTTGGAGATAGATGAGCATAAAGGGGAGGAGGGCAGCAGATGACAAAGTATATTTTATTTTGTATGAAATGAGCCAACACATTCAAAGAGATTCTCTTATGATATGAATATATGTTGTAACTCTTTTGATACTATTGAGAGATATGAAACTTATGCAGGTTTCCTATGGCTGGAGATATGGCTCAGGAGTAGAGCATGTGACATCTGTGAACCTTTAGACTTAATACCAACACTAAAAGATCAGAGAGTACTGGGAAGCTTACCTTATAACCATAACCTTAGGGTTAGGGTTAGGGTGGGTTAGGGTGGATTAGGGTTAGGGTTAGGGTTAGGGTTAGGGTTAGGGTTAGAAATAGGGTTAGGGTTAGAGTTAGAAATAGGGTTAGTGTTAGGGTTATGGCTATGTATGAATATGCGTCTTTTAATTATACATTTGGAAAACCAAAATCTTGTAAATAAAGTTACCATGTTTTACAGAAATTCCCTTTTACATCATCTTAACAATCAAACTCTGTACCTTAATTGAAATGTTTTCAATGTCTTTTGTAAGTAATCTCCAACTCCAGTTTCTGCCATTTTATATAATGGAATATATTTTAATTTAATTTGTTTAGAATATATACCAGAACCAGAAACTGTAGAAAGCCTAAACCTGGTCTCCAGAAATATTGCCATGCTTAAAAGTGCTTGCTGCTCTATGATGAGGCCAGAGATGTAGAGGCATGCACCTTCAACTGGGCATTTCATAAATACATGCAACTCTAAGGAACCACACACCCTTTTCTGGCACCAACATAGACACACACACACACACACACACACACACACACACACACATGCATGCATGCATGCACACCCACACACATGCACACACAACTAATAAAATTAAAAGTGTTTTAAAGAACATTAAAATTCTCTGTTAACGAATGTTTATAAATTCAATGACATAATTCAGCAGATACCTTCAAAAAATGAGAAAAATATGTTTGATGGTTTCTGAAAAATATTTAAACCCACACTGCAATATTCAGTTTAAACTTAGAAACAACCTAGTATTTCTTGCAGAAAAAATTGTACACTCACAATAAATAAATTATAACTGGAAATAAATTAATAACTTAGCTACCGCAACTGTTTAAATGTATAAAGCTAGCTGGGAGCTGAAGAATCATATTCCACACATGAAACATTTTACTCATTAATGAAGGACGTTTGATTCATTGCACAGCATAGCCCTTTTGGCATTCTGTGATAGGCGAATAAACTGAGGCTCAATTTGATGGAAAGAGAGTTACATCTGGAGATGCTACTAATGATCAAGTGTGACTTGTGCCATAAGACACAATAATTTGTCAACCTCGGTAAGAATTAAGAACCTGGGCTATTAATTCTGAGACATGACAGAACTCGAATTGCAAGTTGCTTGGAAATATGGCTGATCAAATTGATGAGGAAATATGATTTAAAAATCAATTGCTCCTTTGTAGATTTCCTCTGATACAGTACAAAAAGAAAAAAGAAAGAAAAAAGCCTGTGTTTGGGGTTATTCTCCACATCTTTAAGTGGTATAGTATATACATTCTCCTCTTTTTTTTATTTATTCAATATATATATATATATATATTTACATTTCAAATGATTTCCCCTTTTCCGGCTCCCCACTCCCCAAAAGTCCCTTAAGCCCTCTTCCTTCCCCCTGTTCCTCCATCTACCCCTTCCCACTACTTTCAATTCATTGATTCAGTATTCACATAGCGACTTTCCTATAGGTACAACTGTATGTAGAGTCTCTGCTGCCTATTGAAAATACTCCAGAAGTTTGTTATTCTCACCATTGCAGTTTTCTACTAGAGCAGATATTTGGGTTGCTGAAAGCATGTCTTCATTTCAAAGAATGGCTATCATTTCATGTCTGTGTCATCACTGAACATATGCTGCGTGGCTCTGTTGCCAGAAGAAGTGAACTGCTCACAATGAATTGCTCTGCACGCGAATATTTACTAAGTCCTCCAGTGTAATCTAATTTGTGCTGTTATGAAAATGATGCATATGATAATTGTGCTTTATGAAAGATGTGGCTTTCCTCGGTTTCTTTCAGGTATTGAAATCAACTTTGATATACTAGTCTTTAAGAATATAACAAATTCACTGATAAAGAAAAAAAGTCTAGCCTGATTGGTTTCTCTCTCCCACCTGTAAATTTGAAGCAATTGCTGTGGGTCAAAATTGTACATAAGTACTGATGGGTTCTGATTTACTTTTATGATTCAGGATTGTTTGAAGTGCTTTGCATGTATCAGATTTTCTTTAAGATCATTCCAATATAAGCCAGGGATTATGCTGAAATTTGATCTCTTATTATGCATTAGCAAGGATAAGATGGCCCCTATGTTTCACTGTTTTTGAAAAAACTTAATTTACCAGCAGTTGAGGATAACTCCATGATATTCTTGAAACACATCATCTTTGTTTATTGATTAAATATGAAGCAATTTGACTTGTTTAATGGTGCTTATGTAAAATTCGTTAATTGACTTTAAATATTTCAGGATATAATTATAACTTCATTTATTTAATTTATGCATTATAGAATGTATACTGAAATGAATTCTCAGCATAATGAGCTTACTTTTATCTGCAATATCTTTAATTCATCTTTATGATAAATAAGTTTTTTCTATGACTTAAGGTAGGTATTAGCATTATATATTTTATCTAAGAAAAGGTAAAATACTTTTTCTACTTACATTTTTTTCTGTTTCTAGGTACAAATAGATTTATAAATTGTCGAAAGAAATTCTAGATGATGGTAGGACAGAGGCTTGTGGCTGATTAAACCAGGGAGCTTTCTTTCTTTTTTATTTTATTTGATATATTTTTATTTACATTTCAAATGATTTCCCCTTTTCTGGTTCCCCAGGAAGCTTTCTAATTATAGAGTTACAGTAGTTCAACTTTGCTCTTTCCTTCATTTATTAATGAGTTATACTGGTAGAGTGGAGGATGTCTTCAAGACCATGGTTTACACATACCTAGCATGTGATCTTGACTAATCCATTGAGCTTAAATTATTATATATCTCCATAGTAATTCAATAATTCTTATAAAGTATCCATAGATAAGAGATGTCAATTTTTCTCATACTCATATGCCCAATACCTTTCCTCTAAATTGATACAATTTATCAATCTGTCTAAAGTGTCAACGGCTGTGAGCAATGGCTGAGATATTTTTACTTAAGGAAGAATAATGAAGTAAAGAATAATTCAGAGACCCTTTCATCAAAGAGTTCTTGTATCTTATATCCTATGGTCGTTTGTAAATAGAGAACAAGACTAATTTTGAAAAAATAAAATATGGTCAACTGCTTCAGAAGGTAGGGACTCCAAGACAAAATGAACCTGAACCTGTTGCTTAAAATATAGTCAATAGCAAATGGATGAGATTACCTCATAGTAGTTTGATCTTCCCAATCATATCTTCTGATGGAACCTTACTGAGGATTAACAACAACTATTTTTTATCCTTGTCTAAGCCTCCATTCAAAATCTCTATGAAGTTAGATGCTATAATTAGCCTCAATGTTACTACAGTAGTTATCTTTTGGTAACATTGGTAGGCTGGAAATGTAGCTCCATGGTACAATACTTGCCTTCTGTGTTTGATTTTTAGTAACCCAGAACCACCATTTATCTATGGAATAACCTAGATGATAAAACCAATGTCATTTTGTTCAAAATTTAATTCACGTTTATTGATCTCACTCTTTCTTTGTTGATCTGTCATGTAATTTACAATGTAGGAAGTCTGGATTTGAGTTATGAACATCCTTGAAATCCATGAGTTGTGTCAAGAAGGAGGAACACAGTATATAATGGTAGTAGGATGTGTACCATAAGGTTAGTTCTGATCAGCCTCAAGCTGACTCTCATCAGCACCTTCGTGGGGAAGCAGGTATGGGCATGCCGCTTGGCTCTAGCAAAACCTCTTCAAGAAGTTTCTATTCTTCAGAGTTAATGAAAGTCTCAGGTCCTATAACCACTCAGTTCTTACTAAATGTGATTTTTTGATTCAAGGCAAACTTCTCCCAGTTCAAAAGGGTCTAAAGGCAAGAGTGTGGTCTTGAATACTCAGGTTAAGACTGGAGAATGTTGAAGTTAACAAAGCATGAATCGGTGTAGGTAAATCTAGGCATTTACATCCATGTGTGACATAATATCTCTTATCAGTAAATGACTGTAGAACTTTAGAAAGATTAAATAGGGTAGCACCAGTATGGGTAATGAGAATGTCAGAAATACCATTCTTGGACAAGATGGTATTTTACTGTTTGAACATCTGTCTGGTTTGCTGAAAATACACATCTGAAGGAAGTATGTGGGTGATATTTCTTTTTGGTGAATAAGGAAACACTTCAATGGAGCTTTAGTATTGGATTATTACTTTGTGTATTGTATTTTTTAAACACAAGTTCTTTACTCATTCTCTTTGCTTATATTGGAAGAGGGGGGAAAGACATTGATGTTGCAATCTGTTACTTCAATACTTTAGCTTTCTGCTTTTAGAGAACATGCTGGGAAGCAATATACAATGTCATGACATGTTTCCAAGTGTGTAGAAAATTAGTATTTTACAATTTCAGTGTATCCTAAGTAAATAAAAACACCTCTTTCATCTCACAAGCAGCATTCATGACTTTTTGGATAAATTACTTCATCAGGTAGTAAAGCAACATGACAAAAGCATGCCGCTGAGATATTTTTTTCTATAAGATACTGATTATCTTTACTATGACAGTGTTCATCAAAAGTTTCTAATTTAACTCATGCAATGCTCACTTTTCTTGGTTACTGGCTGTTTCTCTAATATCTGTCTATAGGTGGCAGTGATTATTCACCATTGCACAAATGTAAAGTTAAAGGCATTGGATGATTACAAATGGAAGATGTATGTATAAAATGAACTCAAACAGGGAGGCTCATCCAATTTTGTGCAAGTAAATGTTTATGTTGTTTTAAAACTGATATGAACAAGAGAAAAATATAGAGACCTTATCCATTAGTTCAAGTTTAACATTATCTGATCTTCATTGTGCATTCTAGGCAATTAAAGACTTCTGATGGAAAACATTCTTATTTCCTTAGTATACCAAAACCCAAACCAAACCAAAACAACAACAAAAATCAGCCCCCCCCCCCAAAAAAACAGTTCAAAGTAATTGATTCACTGGACACTTGCTCTCCATATCCTGTATCAGGAAATCATACATGGCTAAGCATTAGTAGAAAAAAATGATTTTGTTTTTCTTAGAGTTGATATTCATAATTAGACAAAGCAGACAATTTCTATGTTTCATAAAATCCATATTTGTGTGTGTCATTTTAATGAGTCTGTATTCAGTATTTCTTGTAGTGACCCTAGGAGTGACTCCCCACATCATTACTTCCAGAGAAGCACAATTACTTTGTTTCAATATAAGTCATTGATTACAAAGGATAATTTAGCATGTAACTTTCCAAAGATATTTCTTCATAGTTCAAGTCAAAACTATAAGATGCTTGCAGAATTCAATTTCTATAAATAAACAAGTTTGAGTTCATGAACAAATGCTAAGTTACCTAGGATTCAGAATAGCTCATTTTTTTATACATGCTTCAATGTATGAGCTACAAGGTTATGAGTTAAGTGGGGAAATGCATTTGTTTATAAATAGCAACTCTATCAGATTCTGTCAAGTCTGTGATATATTTTTCTAGTGTTTGAACATTTGTAAAATTACACTCTAAGTATAGTCTGTATAATTTCTGTCTATTATACATAAACTAAGTTGGTATTTATTATCATCTGAACATGAAAAAACAGTTTGAAAATGTTAACAATGGATGTTGGGAACTGGGAAAAAATTCCAAAGACAAAGGTTTTGGTTTTTTGTTTTGTTTTGTACCTTTGAGCTAAAACAGAAAAAGAAGGATACAATGTGACTAACTGAAAAGAAAATGTCACTTCAAAACATCAATAACCAACAGTATAATGAAGGTGTGGATTTATTCTTCCTGTGGATTTTAAAAAATGTTTTGTAGATTTGTTTGATTTTCATTTTATGAGTGTACGTATTTTATCTGCTTATAAGTCTGTGCATCACTTTTGTGCTTGGTGCCTCAGAACCCACAAGATGGCATTGAATTCACCAGAATCAGAACTACCTACAATAGTGAGCTGCCAAGTGAGTTCTGGAAATCAAATTCTGGAAGAATCAAAATCTGGAAAAGCAACCAGTGCTCTTAACCCCAGAGCTACCTTTCCATCTCCCTTTCTGTGCTTTGATTAAAGACATGGTATTCTTTTAATGAGTTTTAGTCCATCCTGGAAATTTTGTCTCAACAGTCTGTGCTCAAAGCAAGGTGACAGCAGGTCTCTCCAGTTACCTGTCTGAAGGTTGATAAGAGTAAGGAAATTATCAGCTGAAGTATATATCCACAATTTTAATGATACATTGAAGATTTTATATTTTCTGTTCAGATATTAAAGACAGTTTCTGATAGAGGAGGAACAATTAAAATTTTATTGGAATGTGAGTAGCCCTTATTAATGTTTCAATTTTTAGCTTTCTTCTGCTAATAGCTAATAACCAATACTAAGTATTTGGGCTCATACTCATTATTCTACATCCATTATTTGTAGGGAGGGAAGTAGACAGAGCTGAAGGTGGTTTGGACTTTTCACGTACTGCTCCTTCACATGAAATGACTTTAGGTGTCATTCCATTCAGAACCTGTCTACTGGGGAGTAATTGAAAAAGCTTAATTAAATTGCTCATAAATATGTTGGCTTTAGAGGCATTTTTTTTTATTTGACATGACTATCATGGTTTGAATATGCTTGGCCCAGGGAGTGGCACTATTTGGAGGTACGGCCTTGTTGGAGTAGATGTGTCACTGTGGGCATGGGCTTTTACTCTGTAGTCCTAGCTACCAGGAAGCCAGTATTCAGCTAGCAGCCTCAGAAGAAGATGAAGAACTCTCAACTCCTCCTGCATCATGGGTAGATGCTGCCATGTTCCCGCCTTGATGATAAGGTACTAAACCTCCAAACCTGTAAGCCCAACCCAATTAAATGTTGTCATTGTAAGGATTGTCTTGGTCATGGTGTCTGTTCACAGCAGTAAAACCCTATGTATGACAATGATTAAACCTACATATTTCCCATTGTTCTAGGAATACGACTTATTTTTCCCAGAGAATAATAGACTATTTAAAAATTATTTACTTGGCCTTCTGGTTTCTGTGTGCACCCAGAGCTGATCCTGTTCCATAGTGCTCTATACCCAAATAGTGCCAGGAGAGATCTAGCCTCCCAGGAGTACAGATAAGCCTGTGAGCCCAGGTAAGACAGCCACTGCTGCTCAGAGGAACCCACCAAGAATCCTCAGGACATAGGAACCAAACAGCAGCCTGGGATAGGAGTGTCCTGGTTTCTAGCTGCAGCAGGAGCTGATCCAGTGCCGCTGTACTACATACACAAATACCACCAGGAGAGAGCTGGTCTCCCAGGAGTGTCGGCACACGTGCAAGCACAGGTAAAACCACCATTTTCATCAAATTCTTGGCCCAAGAGGGACCCTCCCAGAGCCATCAGGACACAGGAACCAAGGAACAGCTGGGGACAAGATCTTTCTGGTTTCTGTTTGCACCCCAGAGCTGACCCTGTACAACAGCTCTCCATACCTAATTTCCTTCCAGACAGAACTGGTCTCCCAGCAGTACTGACACAGAGACTTGCAGGAGGGACAAGCCACATTCAGAGATAGCAAGATTAGTTAACACCAGAGATAACCAGATGGCAAAAGGCAAGGGCAAGAGGATAAGCAACAGAAACCAAGGATACTTGGCATCATCAGAACCCAGTTCTCACACCATAGCAAGCTCTGGATACCCCAACACACCAGAAAAGCAAGACTCTGATTTAAAATGTCATTATGTCTCATGATGACGATAGAGGACTTTAAGAAGGACATAAATAACTCACTTAAAGAAATGCAAGAGAACACAGGTAAGCAGGTAGAAGCCTTTAAAGAGGAAACACAAAAATCCCTTAAAGAATTACAGGAAAACACAACCAAACAGGTGAAGGAACTGAACAAAACCATCCAGGATCTAAAAAATGAAAACAAAAACAATAAAGAAATCACAAATGGAAGCAACTCTGGATATAGAAAACCTAAAAAAGGAGATCAGGAGTCACAGATGCAAGCATCAACAACAGAGTACAAGAGAGAGAAGAGAGAATCTCAGGTACAGAAGATACCATAGAGAACATTGACACAACAGTCAAAGAAAATGCAAAATACATAAGGCTCCTAAACCAAAACATCCAGGAAATCCAGTACACACAGCAAAAAGACCAAACCTAAGGATAATAGGTATAGAAGAGAGTGAAGATTTACAACTTAAAGGACAGTAAATATCTCCAGCAAAATTATAAAAATTATAATTTTGCCAGATGTTTGTTCTATTCTTTCTTGTTGACTGTAAAGAGCACTTCTTCCACCATTGCTATCAAGTGGAAACCCTGACTGATCTATTGAAGTGCTAATGTCTTTACATTGCTAATGTGGCTGTCTAGAGCCACAAAGACAGTTCAGTGTTCATCATGAAGATTCTGATTCACACCCTATGATGGAGGCTTTTTCTTCAGAAGATCCATATATATGCATATGCGAAGTGCCGTGCAAGCTTTCAATAGTGCAGTAAAGAGTTTAGAATTCTCTTTTGAACTATTCTAGGAATAATTTCAATTCATTTAACATTTCTTAGCACCATCAGCAATCCCTTATGGCATGTAAGGTCTACTATTTGTGCTTTGCTTTCTCTCTCTCTCTCTCTCTCTCTCTCTCTCTCTCTCTCTCTCTCTCTCTCTCTCTCTCTCTCTCTCTCGGTGTGAGGATGATATTGTGAGGACTCTGGCAGGTCCAGAACTCACCATGACATGCCTTCTCTGTTGGTGCTTTTCTGAGGAGTGTTATTTCTTCTACTAGATCATTCTTTCTACGAATTTCTCCTTATGTAATTCAATTGAGAGTTCAATTGTTGCTCACTGTTTTCAGTGCCTATATAGTGAGGGAGTCTGTTATAGTAATAGGTGCATACCTTTTTGATAATCTGGTATTCCTTTCTTGGAGTATTTTTAGGCATAATTATGCATCTTTAAAGATAGAATACTATCTGTGGAAGATGATCTGATTTTCTTCAATGGGAAGTGGGATCTCAATGAATTTATATGCTTATTCACTTTTTTTGAACATCATTCATTTGTTCATTCATATATGGGAGAGTTTCTTTAAGGACTGGCCAACTCTGGATCTATTAGCGATATAGCAAGGAATAAAAAACACAAAAGATCCATGCCTTTAGCAAATGCCCATTTTAGTAGAAGAAGACATGAAAAAACAACAAAAACAGCGATGGAGAGATGGCTGCATGAGTATTGGACTTTCCATTTAGGAGTAAGAACTTGAGTTTGAATTCAAAGGACCTATGTATTCATATGTGAGAAAAGTATCTGTAATCTCAGTGCTCAGAATTCTAAGAAGGTGTCAAAAGAGCCTGGAAATTTAGTTCAGGAACAAAATAGTGTTCTTAGAAGAAAGTAGAATAGGATTGAGTTAAGAAGATTCAAGTAGAGTAGAGTATAATAGAATAGAGCAGAACAGAAGTGTGCAGTGCTTCCAGATAAACTACCAGGCCTTCAGTACTCAGCACTGAAGGTGGAGGAAAAGGAAAGGAAGTAGAGAAAGAGAAAGGGGCAAAAGAAAGAAGAAAGGAAAATAAATTAGACTCCAATCAGGCAACATGAAGCCAGAAAATAAAGAATTAAAACAATTATAATGAACATATCTCTTTCCCATCTTTTATTAACTTATACCTTATCTTAATTTCTCTAAGAACATAGAGTGCCTAAATACTTAATACAGAAGCAGCTGACTAGAAGTACAATCCCAATTGTAATAGATGAGTGGAAGAGCATATAGACTTTTAAAGAAGGCTGACAGAGTGTACACATGTTAGAACAGTGTGTTCTGCTTTGGAGAAACTGCTGATGGAAACCAATGAGACCACTCCATGGAACTTTGAAAATTATGATAACTGGGAAATGGGAATACCAAATGGAGAGCTGAATGCATTCAGATCTGAAATGGAAATGCTTCGCATATGTCACCTATCAAAGCTAACCTCCATGTTCAGAGGGAGCAGACAGTGGAGATAATTTATATGAGTTCTGAGGCTAAGCATCAAAGCTGTTATGCAGATGGGTTTCTGAAGGTTATTTATAAGAATCAAGAGGCATTTGCTGATACACAAAGAACATACAGAAGAAAAATCCCTGTGATAACCCAAAGTGAGTAGACCATAGGAGAAGTGCAATATGCCTCTAGTGTTTGCCAAACATACGTTGTATCTACTTGGAGATCCTAACTTACCCTGTTTATCTTGAAGGCTTCTGTTGCTCTTAGGATTGTGAGAAACAGTAATTTACATAAAGTTATTGATTGATAATATGTATTTTGAAACTATCGTAAAAGGTCTAGGCTGTTGGGACAGACGGAAAGTGATAATGATCATAGTTAATTTTAACTGACTGACAGGTTAAGCTGGTTTGTCATCCCACTATATAAACCAAGTTGGTTCACCAGCTACTTGATGACCAAGTTTATTGCTGAAAAAAATAGGGAGTCAATACTTGACTTTGTATGTTTTAGCCAAATATACATTGATATCATTGTGATTAGACATAAATTTTTTGCTCAAATTGTACAGACAGTTTGGTACTCATAAAGAAGAGGAAATAATTTTACTAGTAGCAGAATTCATATAGTACATGCATGTATAGACATATTCTTGTATATGTATATACACGTATGTAACATGTTTTCCTAAGTATTTTGCATATTTTCAAATTTATTTTATCTCCATGTGATTTTGTGTTACTGGATTATTTTTCCAACCCATTTTTAGATAAAAAAGAATCAGAGAGCTAATGTTTTTCTCAATATCACATATTTCTTCCATTGTTCTAAACATGCATTCAGTTTTCATTAAACACATTATATTGAAGATACCTTTAGACACATCAGAAACAAATGATGCATAGATTAACCCCTACCTGCCTTATGAAAAACTGCATCTCAGAAAGGTATGTAGATGTGAAATGTGTGCCTGTGATAGGAATGTGTTCATCAGAGTAGGGTTTTCAGTATCTTATAAACACAAGGAAATAAACCATGATATAAATAAACACATATGTAAGATAGTGGTAGCCATACAATAAACATGTTTGAATTGTAGATGTGAGCAGCTCTTGAGAATGAGTATCAACCCTTCAAGTACATTGAATAGGATATTCTTGGTATGTAGAAAAGAAAATAAATTTAAGATGAATAAATGTTAGAAAATAAAAGGGTATTGACCTTTCTGGGCCATAACTCCTTACCTGGAAAATAGAAATAAAATATTTGTTTATAAGACTACTAAAAATTAAGATAATAATATAGACAAATTCCATACTGTGAATATAAGTTTCACTTTGGTTAATTTAGATATGAAATTTTATAAATCAGCTTATACATTTAGTCTAGTGTTTCTCAACTTGTGGATTGTAACCCCTTTGGAGGCGTTGAATGATCTTTTTACAAGGATTCTCTAAGACCATCAGAAAGGAGATATTTATATTATGACTCATAACGATGGCAAAATTACAGTTATGAAGTAGCAGCAAAAATAATTTTATGGGGGTGGTGAGATGGCTCAGCAGTTAAGAGTACTGACTGCTCTTCCAGAGTTCATGAGTTCAAATCCCAGCAACCACATGGTGGCTCACAATCACTTATAATGAGAAACAATTAAAAAAAGAAAGCTTTGGGTTGGAGCAAGGGAGAAGGGAAAGGGAAAATCAAATACAGAGGGAGAAGTTCTTAGCCAACCATTGTACTGAGCACAGGGTCCACAATGGAGGAGCTAGAGAAAGAACCCAAGGAGCTGAAGGGGTTTGCAGCCCCATAGGAGGACCAACAATATGAGCCACCCAGTACCCCCTAGAGCTCCCAGGGACTAAACCACCAACCAAAGAATACACATGGAGTTACCCATGGCTCCAGCTGCATATGTAGCAGTGGATGGCCTTGTGCGACATCAGTGAGAGGAGAGGCCCTTGGTCCTGTGAAGGCTTGATGCTCCAGTGTAGGGGAATGCCAGGACAGGAAAGTGAGAGGAGGGGATAGATTGGTGAGCAGGGGAGAGGGGGGATGGGATAGGGAATTTTTGGAGGGAAAATGAGGAAAGGGGATAACATTTGAAATGTAAATAAATAAAATAATAAAAAATAAATAAAAATAAATAAAATGCAAAAAAAAATTGAGCAGTAGTTATCTGAGTCCATCAGGATGAACATTCAGGTAGAACATTTGACAATGATTAAGAATATTAAACAGTGATTTTGATGGCTAGGTTCATTATATCAATCTCCCTTATCCTCAGCTACCAGCCCAGTAACAAGGATTAAGCACCCATTTCAGTAAATGTTAAATAAGTAGATGAATGAGTAAAAGAAAAGTGGAATCCATGTCACTATATCATTTCCTACCTGATTTTCCATCAGAACATCTACTTCTGCTATTGATCTCTTGTATGTGTCATATCTAGGTTCAGATGAGAGAGCCTTCTTAGCATGCTTTATTGCACATTTTAATTTGATTGTATGAAAATAAACCCATGATAACATTTTTCAACAATTTCTAATCTGAAATATAAAAATCCCACATTCCTCCATGAAACTGTATTAATAACATTTATTAAATTAGTTCAACTGCCATTTCCTTCAAAAGGGTTGACAAAAATTTCATACTAAACCACCAACCAAAGAGTACAAATGCAGGGACCCATGGATTCAGCTGCATATGTAGCCTTGTTGGATCATCAAAGGGAGGAGAGGCTCTTAGTCCTGAGAAGTCTTGATGCCCCAGTATAAGGGAATGGCAGGAGAGGGAAGTGGGAGTACGTGGTTTGGTAAGCAGGGCGAAGAAGGATGGGATAGGGGTTGTTTGGAGAGGAAACAAGGAAAGAAGATAGTATTTGAAATGTAAATAAAAAATCTAATAAAAATGTTGTGGCTGGGGGTCATCACAACATGAGAAGTTGTATTAAAGAGTCACAGCATTAGGAAGGTTGAAAATCACTGATGCAGACTAGAAATTTTCTCTTAATGGTATACTATATGTGTTCTTTCTTTTTTTCTTTTCTAAATTCTTTGTTTACATTCCAAAACGCTTTCCCCTTTCCCAGTTCCTCCCTCATCATATGTTCCATAAGCCTTGTCTACATCCATACTCCAATCACCTCCCTCCTTTTTCTTTGTCCTGGTACTCCCCTACAATGCTGGATCAGGCCTTTCCAGGATCAGGGCCCTCTCCTTACTTCTTCATGGGAGTCATTTGATATGCTACTTGTGTCTTTAGTATTCAGAGCTTCTGGGCTAGTTAATATCCACTTATCAGTGATTGCATTCCTTGTATATTCTTTTGTGATTGGGTTACCTCACTTAGGATGATATTTTCCAGTACCAACCATTTGCCTACAAATTTCATGAATTCATTGTTTTTAATTGCTGAGTAGCATTTCATTGTATAAATATACCACATTTTCTGTATCCATTACTCCATTGAGGGACATCTGGGTTCTTTCTAGCTTCTGGCTATTATAAATAAGGCTGCTATGAACATAGTGGAGCATGTGTTCTTATTACATGCCGGGGAATCCTCTGGGTATATGCCCAGGAGTGGTATAGCAGGGTCCTCCGGTAGTGTCATGTTCAGTTTTCTGAGGAACCTCCAGACTGATTTCCAGAGTGGTTGTACCTTCTTGCAATCCCACTAGCAGTAGACAGGAAATCATCAAACTCAGGGCTTAAATCAATCAAGTAGAAACTAAGAGAACCATACAAAGAATCAACAAAACCAGGAGCTGGTTCTTTGAAAAAATCAACGAGATAGATAAGCCTTAGCCAGACTAACCAAGGGGCACAGAGACAATATCCAGATTAACAAAATTAGAAATGAAAAGGGAGATATAACAACAGAAATGGAAGAAATTAAAAAAATCATCAGAGTCTACTACAAAAGCCTATACTCAACACAACTGGAGAATCTGGAGGAAGTGGATAGTTTTCTGGACAGATATCAAACACCAAAATTAAATCAGGATCAAATAGACCATCTAAACAGTCCCATAACCCCTAAAGAGATAAAAGGGGTCATAGAAAGTCTCCCAACCAAAAAAAGCACAACACCAGAAGGTTTTAGTGCAGAATTCTATCAGACCTTCAAAGAAGACCTAACACCAATACTCTTCAAATTATTCCACAAAATAGAAACAGAAGGAACACTACCCAACTCGTTCTACGAAGCCACAATTACGCTGATACCAAAACCACACAAAGATCCAACAAAGAGAACTTCAGGGCAATTTCCCTTATGAATATCGATGCAAAAATACTAAATAAAATTCTTGTGTTTTATTTCATTTTGAAAATAGTTATATCTAAACAAGTATTAAGGCAAGCATGAGTATAGCAAAATGTAGCCAGAGAAAACTCCACTCTGATGTTGAGTACTCTGGCTTTGGTGACTAACATTATGCTATGTTTTCATGTTAAGGTATAAGAAAATACTGTTTTTCAATTAGAGTCATCCCTTTGATTACTAGACTTTCTTAAATTAAAAGCACATTAAATTAGCAATTGCCTGCTAAATTCTTCTTGTACTTCCTGCTATTAATGGAACTCTGGTCTGGGGAAGATGGCAGACATGTGGTCACTAGGTAAATGGTGTTCCAGCAGATACTATCTGCCCTTATACTGACATAGCAGTGATGATGAGATCAGGAGCCTGTCTGGGTCAGAGGAATGCACAGCTGATAATAACCCTCAGGATGAGAGACAACACTGATTCTACTTTCTTGTTAATTTAATTATTTTCTCCTATGGCTAACTAAATCTAGAGCCCTTCCCACTCCCAGAGCATGAGAATTCTATGTTTATATCTTACCCTTTTCTATTCATGTCAAAGCCCGAGAATTGTATTTATAACTTTGCAATATAAACTATTTCTCTTTCTAACTAAAGAAAGCTTCATGTATTCAGGGGTTTTGTTTTCTCATGTGCAAAATGGTAATAGGCTTATTTTTCATTCTTCACTAAGAACCTCTTCTTGGAAGAATGGGACATGTAGCCTCCTCAAGACTAGTTTGCTACCTGAAGTGGGAACAGATCAAGTTTGAGATCTTGTCCAATAAAAGAAAGGTGGTGATATCCCAGAGATATGCACTGAGGATAGATCAATGGTTTTCAACCTTCCTAATGCTGCAACCCTTTAATTAAGTTACTAATCTTATAGTGACCCCAATTATGAAATTATTTAATTGATACTTCATAACTGTAATTTTGCTATTGTTATGAATTGTAATGTAAATATCTGATATACAGGATATCTAATATGTGACCCTTAGAGGGATAGCACTTTATGAACTGACAATCACTAGACTAAGAAGAAAAGTCTCATATGTCAGGAGTTGCTGAGGCAAGCCATGGACTCTGCCACATCCCTCTAACAATTCAGAATATAATTTCATGAAAATTGAGTATCTCTTCAGCACAGTTGTGATAGAATACAAGTGGCACATCCAGCTATGCTTTTCATGGATTGTATGAATATGAAGCACAAGGCATTATTCTGATATGAAATTTAGACTGTGAAGCACAAGCTCACATTGAAACCCATGTTTTCAATGATGCTATCATTGACATTTTGGCATTTGCACCAGAAACTCAGACTTAATTTGACTACCTTTAGAAGCTCTTACATGAACTAATTGTGTGGCAATTACTCTATCAGCCTGAAAACACAATGAATAATGTTCCTCATAGTCTTTATCAAAAGCAGTGTGTGCTTCGGGAGTATTTGAATTTAATTATGGAGACTGCTTCAGCTAAAAGTGACTGACTTACAGACATGTGAAATAACAAGGCAAAAAGAAGGTACAATGCCTTCTAAAAAATTATGAATGCATACATTTCTGATTCAAATAGATGGAGTTATGAATAGTCAATTTTACCATTTATTAATTGCTACTTTAAAATAATGCACATGGAGAAGACAAGGAGAACAGGCAAAGAGACAAATAAGAAATTGGTTAAAGGAAGAGAAGTATAGCACATAATGCATGTCTACTTGTGCACCAAAGATTTGGTGAGACATTGATGGATGCTAAATGATACCCTTGAGTGTGCACTTAAATGGTCCTCTCTGTTCTAGCCTAGTGCTGCATTGTTTTAGCTTTTAATAATGGGCAGTTTCATGACAGGAAGGTCTTTTCCTCTGACCTAGGTCTTCAGGTTTTAGATTGATTTTCCTTTCATTTGCTGTGGAATATTTAAGAACACTGTATTGCGATTAGTTTTAACTGACCACAAGAAAAATATAAACACAGCTTCCTGACATATTTTTATGTCTTTCCTTGTAATATTTATGGGAGTCAAATAGCAAGAGGTTTAGAATTAGTTTAGTTAATTTGTGAATGTGGCACCCTTTGGGCTATGATACTATATACTACACATACCATCATTGAATAAAGACTAGATATGAGAATATTAAGGATAAATGAAGAGTTAAGATTTTGATTATATGTGGCAATTTCTAAGTGTTTGACATAAGGTATCAGAAATCCAAATAAGTCACTGAACTTTTTGTAAATTGTCATTTTAAATCAGTTCTATGATTGTTACAAATTTTAATCACTTATTTCTTAAGAAGTCACATTCTAATTATGTAAATAAACAAGACATGGTAATAAGATACTTCTCAAAATTTAATGCATTGGAAACTCAGATTAGGGATGTTATTCAAAACTGGGTTCTCTAGGCTCTGGCTTTAGAATATTTACTTAATATGTCTAGAGAAATGTGGAGGATTTTCCTTTCATTAAGCACCCAAATAATTCCAATGTGGGGAAGGCTATTCTAGAAATTTCTATTCCTTCGATTAAGAGATGCACCCTTGAATGACAATAATCACTTATGAAATCTTAATTATTAAAAAGTTAAGTCCCTTTAATTATCAGTACTGGGAGGCAGGGACTGTCTCACACATGTGAGGTAGACATGTGAGAAAAACTCCCATTCTGACACCTAGTGGCTGTGACTCTTGATTAAATAAATATTCGCAAACTTCCCCAGTCAGTGTTCTCACCTGTAAAATAGAGCAGCATAAAACCACTGGGAGGAATAATTAGAAAGCAGTGGAGCAGAGTTGGCTCCACATTAGGAAGATCAGTGAATTAAATGAAAAACAGGGAAACTTCAAAGAACCTCCAGTCACCAGGGACAGCGGAGGCAAGCTGCCAGAGGGCTGCTGTTTTCTCCTTTTGGCTGCCCAAAAAGCCAAGTCCTCTACTACACATTGGTCCTCACATCATGGGAGATGAGGGCAGGGTGGCTGGAAGAGGGAAAGCTAATTGACTTAATTGCAAATGATCACTTCATTTGCATTTGCATCATAAATAACAATTTGTAAGATACAAGAGAAACCAAAACAACACAATGATGGTTGACAGCAGATAATGATAAATACCTCAGATTATTTTCTAAAGAGAATGTATACATTGGTATGGATTTCTTTTGAAAATAATTAGTTATATGTTTGCTGTATATTCCCTTTTCCCTTTTCAGAATTTTGGTTAGGACTCAGAGGTGACGTAATTAAAGATCTTAGCTAGCCATGGTTGTGGAAATCCACATTCACTTCAATTATACACCTGAAGTAGTCGAATAAAAAGAATCAGTAAGAAAGCAGTGGTGAGTTTAAGATAACCACAAGGAAGAGGGAAAAAGTAATCTGTCTTGAAGCATCCATTACATTTAATGCATTGGATAAACAGACGATCTCAAAGAGATTAGCTTGATTTAAATGGTTCATTTCAATGATTCCCTTTTGTGGTCTAAAACCTTGACAAATTAAACAATAACCCTGGCTTTAGTTTGCAAATTTAATGTTTATATTGATTTTTTTTCTCTCATAAAGTGCATACCATTGAGGAAAGCAACTTTTAGCATTTACCAGACTAAATTCAGTCATCTGTCTTTCAGGAAGGGAAGGCGTCAGCACCATTTTCTAAGTTCTAGAGCAGTCCACACATTTACACATGTATGTTCTAGCTTTCTTCTTTAACACTTCTTCTTTATGTGTCTTTTAAAATAGCGATTTAGTTTTTTAACTGCTCATAGAGACATTTAACCACTTGGGGCTTTTAATTATTTATACTCCCAACTAACAGCAGTTTCATGGTTAGAGAGAAAATCTTTGTGCATGAAAGCCGAATTGAAACTCCAAATGACCTCTCCCTTTCCAGTACATATCCAGCAAAATTTATAGTTCAATTAACAAACCCAAGGCCCTAGCTTACAGCTATTGATGGTGCAGAGATTTTAGTTAGGACACATATGAGAGGGTGATTGTAGCATTCAATTTGAATCAAAATGTGGACAAACCAGGATAATAGTGATACAGAAATATATATATGTATATATATATATATATATATATATATATATATATATCCTCTTCAATTAGGAACTTCTACCAAATCATCCTTTCCAATACATGTACCATGAACAACCATGGGGAAATCACAGAGTTCTGTGGTTACAGAAGGCATACTCAACATACATCATCCATCTAGCTCCAATTAGTGAGAT
Organism: Apodemus sylvaticus; assembly: GCF_947179515.1. Taxonomy (NCBI): domain Eukaryota; kingdom Metazoa; phylum Chordata; class Mammalia; order Rodentia; family Muridae; genus Apodemus; species Apodemus sylvaticus. Next base: position 39,672,889 of record NC_067489.1, read on the forward strand.
GACAAGAAGCTATTTAGCATACCTATTCACTTAATAATGACTTCAGCATTATTCCATGGGAAAGCTACAGTCATCTGAACATAATCAATAAATTTTAAGTTTCAGTTATAATTTATTGAGAATTTAATATATGTACCATGTTTTTCTCATACATTGTATTTATGTAATTTATTTTATTCATGTGAAAAATTTCAATATTTCCTCAGCTGCAGAGATTCTGAAGGATGCATGAAAAAAATGTCAAAGATTCAATGTCATAAACTTTATAAATATGAGGCTCTGAGTATACCGCATTCTTGAGATATGGTCTTGATATATAGTTCAAACTGGTCTGAAACTTACTTTGGAAGCTAGCAGACTGGTTTTAAACTAGCAGTGGTCTTCCTTTTTTTTTACTCACAAATCCTTCCTTTATAGGAGTGTGCCATCATGCTTGGCTTCAAAGGCTGTATTTTGATAGAGGATATTGCTTCCAACCTTTAAAGCCAAGGCTCATATAGAGCTTTGTGGCTTGGAATGAGAATGTGTCCTTGGTTCTTTGCTCCAGGGTGGGATTTGTCCTGGCCTGTGCTTGCAGAGGTTTTGTCAAGGCTATCACAACTGCAGTGAGTATATATATATATATATATATATATATATATATATATATATATTCTGTCCTGCTGTGTCCAGAAGATAATAGTTTCCTGTAGTCTACTGCTTCTGGCTCTTACAATCTTTAAGTATCCTCTTTTGCAACATTCTCTTAGCTCTGGTAAAGGTAATATGATATATTTGTTTACTTTGTGTCTAAGCATTCTGCAGTCTCTTGTTCTTGGTGGTTTTGTCTGTCTAGGCATTAAATAAATATTTTTTAATATAAATCCTCCCTGGTTTTTAAATGACTTTCAAGGATGAAATCTTCAGAGTAGAATAGATACTCTATTCAGACGAACAGCATAAAAAATTAAACTCAGTGTATACTGTGTATAAAAATTGTGTAATTCTTAAAATTAAGTTGTATTGCAAATCCTGGTGAGGATGTAGAACAAGGGGAACACTCCTCCATTGCCGGTGAAAGTGAAATGTTATATAACCAATTGGGAAAATAATTTGATGATTTTTCAGAAAATTGCGAATAGGTCTACCTCAAGACCCAGCTATACTATTCCTAGGCAAATACTCAAAAGAAGTTCAACCGTACCAAATGGATATTTGCTCAACTGTGTTCATAGCAGCTTTATTTGTAGTGGGAATCTGGAAACAATCTAGATGTTTGTTGGTGGAAGAATGAAAAACAACAACAACAACAACAAAGTGTGGTTCATTTACGCAATGAAATACTACTTCGCTATTAAAAGCAAGGACAGGACATCATGAAATTTTCAGGGAAATAGATGGAACTAGGAAATATCATGCTGACTGAGGTAACCCAGACCCAGAAAGAGACATACAGTATTACTAACTTATTAGGTATAAAACCCAATTAGGTAGATATTAGGTATAAAACACAGGGCAACTGTACTATAATCCACAGACCCCCCAAAAAAGCTGAGTAAAAAGCAGGGCCCAAGGGAGGATGCTTGAAAAGGAAAATAAAATAGACATTAGAGGTGGATAAAAGGAGGGGACTTGTTGGGAGAGGCAATTTGGGGGAGAAGAGGGAGAATCAAGTATGGGGAGGGCTGAGGGAGAGAGAACTGGGAAAGAGAACAGAAATTGATGGTGGGACAGCTCTGGGACAATCCAGAAACCTAGGACAAGGGGAATGTTTAAAAATCTATGAGGGTCATCCTTAGGACTCCTATCAACAGGGGATATAGGACCTGAAATGGCCACCACCTATAATCAGGCAAGACTTCCAATAGAGATGAGAACACCAAATCAGTCACAAATCCTTTAACACAAAATCTGTCCTGCTTACATGATATTCTGGGATAAAGATGGAGCTGATATTAAGAAATGCTCATCCAGTGACTGGTCCATCTTTAAACACATGTCATGAGATGGAGCCCACCCCTGATACTGTTAATGGTATTCTGCTCTATTTGCAGGACAGTAAGTAGCCTAGCATAACTGTTATCTGAGATGTATCAACCAGCAGCTGATAGAAACAGATACATAGATAGAGCCAAACATTAGGCAGAGCTCAGCAATCTTGTGGAAGAGGATGGGTATGATCCATAGAAGTTCACCAAGACTGAGCTATCAACCGAAGGGCATGCTTGAGACTGACTTAGGTCCATTACATATTTGTAACTGATGCGCAACTTGGTCTTCATGAGGGACTCCTAATAGCTGGAGCAGAGGCTGTCTCTAACTCTGTTGCCTACCTTTCAATCCCTTTCCTCTAACTGAGCTGCCTTGTGTAGCCTTAATAGGTCTAGTCCTATAGCAACTTGATATGCCAAGAAGGATGAATGTCCATGGGCTGTCTCCTGTTGTCTATGGAGAAAGGGAGGGGGATTAGAGAGAGGGGAGGTCAGAGAGAAGGACTTGAAGGAGAGAAAGGAGAGGAAGATGTGATCACAATGTAAAGTGAATGAATGAATGAATGAATGAATGAATGAGAAAAGTAAGCCGTATTATCATCAGATAAGTTTGAGGTGATAGCCACTGCACCTTGGCCAAGAGTGGGACTTTGTTTCATTTCTGTGCCAAGCACTGTGTATATTGAGCTTTGTAGTCAACTTACACCTTTAAAATCACTTGGTACATATTTTCTAAATTGAAATTCTTTATTAGTAATCAACGTTTTCCTCCTTCATGGCTTCTTTTATTTGGCTGTCATTAGAAGGTGTAAGCAAAATTTTGCTTGTTTCTTTCTGATTCACAAAACCTGATTTAAAAAATTGTTTACAGGTGTTTCCTTTGTCTTACTTCTTAACTGATTTCAGATCCTTCAAACTCTGAGAGAAGATAAACCACAACACCTCTATATCACATGATCCATTCACATCTCATACTGCCCCTCTCATCAGATTTCTTACAGTTGACCTGCTTCATTTCTTGACTTGAAAGTTGTCTCCACAGCAGGTGTTGGCGAGGATGTGGAGAAAGAGGAACACTCCTCCACTGCTGGTGGGGCTGTAAGATGGTACAACCACTTTGGAAATCAGTCTGGCAGTTCCTCAGAAAACTGGACATGACATTTCTGGAGGACCCTGCTATACCTCTCTTGGGCATATACCCAAAGGATTCCACGGCATGCAATAAGGACACATGCTCCACTATGTTCATAGCAGCCTTATTTATAATAGCCAGAAGCTGAAAAGAACCCAGATGTCCCTCAAAGGAGGAATTGATACAGAAAATGTGGTATATTTACACAATGGAATACTACTCAGCAATTAGAAACAATGAATTCACAAAATTTTTAGGCAAATGGTTTGATCTGGAAAATATCATCCTAAGTGAGGTAACCCAATCACAAAAGAATACACATGGAATGCAATCTCTGATAAGTGGATATTAATTATCCCAGAAGCTCTGAATACCCAAGGCACAAATAGCATAACAAATGACTCCCATGAAGTAAGGAGAGGGCCCTGATCTTGGAAAGGATTTATCTAGCGTTGGAGGGGAAAATAAGGAGAGAGAAAAAGGAGGGAGGTGATTGGAGAATGGATGGAGAGAAGAAGGTTTATGGGACATATGGGGAGGGAGGATCTGGGAAAGGGGAAATCATTTGGAATGTAAAAAAAGAATATAGAAAATAAAAATATATATATATATATAAAAAGAAAGTTGTCTCCATCATCACTTTTCCTCTGACCTTCTTTGTGTCTCCCAATCTTTTTGCTTTGGACATTTGTTGTGCTCTATAGACCACTAAAACTTACAAAGTTTTGTAAGTTACCTTCTTTTCCTTTCTCCTTCAATGTTCTGGCTGGTTTTATGTCAAGATGACACAAACTCAGGTCATCTGAGATGTGAGTACTTCCCTTAAGAAAATACCTCCAAAATATCAGGCTCTAGGCAACCCTACTTGGCATTTTTCTAGTTAGAAATTGATGTGGGGGATGGGGAAGGTCCATTGGAGTGTGGTTTGGACTATACCTGAGCTGGTGGTCCTGGGTTTCATAAGAAAGTTGGCTGAGATGCAGAAGAATGCGAATTGATCCATCCTTGTCTCCTTGTACTAAGCTCAAATCCAAATGGATCAAGGACCTCCACATAAAGCCAGACACTCTGAAGCTAATAGAAAAGAAACTGGGGAAGACCCTTGAGGACATCGGTACAGGGAGAAAGTTTCTGAACAGAACACCAATAGCGTATGCTCTAAGAGCAAGAATTGACAAATGGGACCTCATAAAATTACAAAGTTTCTGTAAGGCAAAGGACACCATCAAGAGGACAAATCGGCAACCAACAAATTGGGAAAAGATCTTCACCAATCCTACATCAGATAGAGGGCTAATATCCAATATATATAAAGAACTCAAGAAGTTAGACTCCAGAAAACCGAACAACCCTATTAAAAAATGGGGTACACAGTTAAACAAAGAATTCTCACCCGAAGAACTTCAGATGGCGGAGAAGCATCTTAAAAAATGCTCAACTTCATTAGTCATTAGGGAAATGCAAATCAAAACAACCCTGAGATTTCATCTTACACCAGTCAGAATGGCTAAGATTAAAAATTCAGGAGACAGCAGGTGTTGGAGAGGGTGTGGAGAAAGAGGAACTCTCCTCCACTGCTGGTGGGGTTGCAAATTGGTACAACCACTCTGGAAATCAATCTGGCGGTTCCTCCGAAAACTGGGCACCTCACTTCCAGAAGATCCTGCTGTACCACTCCTGGGCATATACCCAGAGGCTTCCCCACCATGTAATAAGGATACATGCTCTACTATGTTCATAGCAGCCCTATTTATAATTGCCAAATGCTGGAAAGAACCCAGGTATCCCTCAACAGAAGAGTGGATGCAAAAAATGTGGTATATCTACACAATGGAGTACTATTCAGCCATTAGAAACAATGAATTCATGAAATTCTTAGGCAAATGGATGGAGCTAGAGAACATCATACTAAGTGAGGTAACCCAGATTCAAAAGGTGAATCATGGTATGCACTCACTAATAAGTGGATATTAACCTAGAAAACTGGAATACCCAAAACATAATCCACACATCAAATGAGGTACAAGAAGAAAGGAGGAGTGGCCCCGGTTCTGGAAAGACTCAGTGAAGCAGTATTCGGCACAACCAGAAGAGGGAAGTGGAAAGGGGTGGGTGGGAGGATAGGGGAAGAGAAGGGGGCTTACAGGACTTTCGGGGAGTGGGGGGCTAGAAAAAGGGAAATCATTTGAAATGTAAATAAATTATATTGAATAAAAAAAAAGTTCAAAAAAAAAAAGAAAAAAAGAAAGTTGGCTGAGCAATCCACGGGGAGCAAACAATTCTTCTTGTGGAGTGGTGTGTGGTATCCTGTACTTTATGGTTAATATCTTCTTATAAGGGAGTACATGCTATGCATTTCATTTTGGGTCTGGGTTATCTTACTTGGCATGATATTTTTCGATTGTGATGCATTTGACTGCAAAATTCATGATGTCCTTGTTTTTAATAGCCGAGTAGTTTTCCATTGTGTAAATGAACCACATTTTCTGTAACCATTTTGGTTGAGGAGCATCTGGGTTGTTTCCAGTTTTTGGCTATCACAAATAGAGCTGCTACGAATATAGTTGAGCACATATCTTTTCGGTATGGTGCAACGTCCTTTGGGTATATGCCCAGGAGTGGAATATCCAGGTCTTGAGGTAGAACTATTCCCAATTTTCTGAGAAACTGCCAGATAGATTTTTCAGAGTGATTGTACAAATTTGTATTTCCACCAGCAATAGAGGAGTGTTCCCTGTTCTCCACCAGCCATCATCACCAGCATGTTCTGTCCTTTGAGTTTTTTCTTTTTCTTAGTCATTCTGATGGGTATAAGATGGAATCTCAGAGTTGGTTTCATTTCCATTTTCCTGATGACTAAGGATGTTGAACATTTATTTAAGTGATTCTTAGTTATTCATGATTCTTCTTTTGAGAATTCTCTGTTTAGCTCTGAACTCTGTTTTAATTGGGTTATTTGGTTTGTTGGTGTCTAAATTCTTGAGTTCTTTATGTATTTTAGATATTAACCCTGTGTCTGATGCAGGGTTAGTGAATATCTTTTCCCAATTGGTAGTGTGTAATTTTGTCCTACAGTCAGTGTCCTTACTCCACAGACTCAAAGAAGCTAAACAAGAAGTGAGGATGCTTAAATCTTACTTAGGAGAGGGAATAAAATAGTCACAGGATGCAGATCAGGGGGTGGGGGGTGAAGGGCATCTCTAGGATGTGACAGAAACCTGGGATAGAGGAGACTCCCTTATCGGGCAGGGTAGCTAAGACTCCTAGCAGTGAAGCTATGGAACCTGAAGTAGCTATTTCCTATAGCCCGGCATGTCCCATGTAGGGATAAGGGAACCAACCTAGACACAAAACTTTCCAAAAACAATTTGCTCTGTCTATAAGAAATGCAGGAACAAAGATAGGGCAGAGACTGAAAGTATGGCCAACTAATAACTGGCCCCAACTTGTGACCCATCCCATGGGCAACTATGCTTGCATACAGGAGCCTACCATGACTCCTGATAGGCTCCACACAGCAGTTAACTAAAACTGATGCACAAACCTACAGCTAAACATTGGAAGGAGCTCAAGGAGTCTTATAGAAAGGTAGGGGAAGGATTGAGAGCCCCAGGAGGGATAGGAATTCAACAAGAACACTAATAGGGTCAACTATCCTGGGACCTTGGAAGCTCTCAGAGACCTAACTAAACTGAAGCGCATACATGGCCTGGACCTAGGTGTCCCATTCACATCACATGTAGCAGATGTGCAGTATGGTCTTCCTGTTGGTCTCCCAACATCTGGACAGGGGCTGTGCCTAATGCTGTTGCCTGTCTATGGACTAAGTTACCCTAACTGGGCTGCCTTGTATGGCTTCAATGAGAGGATGTTCTTACCCCTGTAGAGACTTGATACACCAGGGTGGGGGAACAACCAGAGGAGCCTCCACCCTCTCCTAGGAGAAGGGAAGGAGGCAAGAGATTGTGTGAGGGGAGGATAGGGAGGAGGAGGTACTCTGATTGGGATATAAAGTGAATAAATAAATTAATGGAAAAAGAAACAAATGGACAAGGGAGCAGATAGTTTTAAAAAGATGAAGTACACATCAGAACTCTGCCTCCCGCCAGTCAGTTACCAGGGCTCCATATTGGTTCTCGGTCGCCAGAGAAATCAGACTGAGGTACGCAAATATAACCCGAGACCAACATCGCTGGGGTCTAAGCCCGACGGGCGTTGGCCTGCACCCAGGCCCTGGGCTGATCGGAGGTCCACCGGGGTGCAAACCCAGCCAGGAGGTTTTTTTCCTCCCGGGCCGGCGCGCGCACCACCACCATTTTGCCTAAGGGAAGCCAGGGAGACCTAGCAGGCAAAACCAAACCGGCTAACAGGCATAGCTCGAGGCGGACATAGCAGGGGTCTCAGACGGTCAGGCCCTGGACTGCCCCCAGGTCCTGGGCTGCTCGGCAGGCCATCTGTGTGCCAACCCAGCCAGGAGCTTGTTTGCCTGGGCCGGCGCGCACCGCCGCCATTTTGCCTACGGGAAGCCAGAGAGACCTAGCAGGCAAAACCAAACCAGCTAACAGGCATAGCCCAAGGCGGACATAGCAGGGGGCTCAGACGGTCAGGCCCTGGACTGCCCCCAGGCCCAGGACTGCTCGGTGGGCCATCTGTGTGCCGACCCAGCCAGGAGGTTGTTTATCCAGGCCAGTTTGCGCACCACCGCCATTTTGACTACGGGAAGCCAGAGAGATTAGCAGACAAAACCAAACCAGCTAACAGGCATAGCCCAAGGCGGACATAGCAGGGGTCTCAGACGGTCAGGCCCTGGACTGCCCCCAGGCCCTGGGCTGCTCGGTGGGCCATCTGTGTGCCAACCCGGCCAGGAGGTTGTTTATCCGGGCCAGTTTGCGCACCACCGCCATTTTGACTACGGGAAGCCAGAGAGACCTAGCAGGCAAAACCAAACCAGCTAACAGGCATAGCCCAAGGAGGACATAGCAGGGGTTTCAGACGGTCAGGCCCTGGACTGCCCCCAGGCCCTGGGCTGCTAATTGGGCCATCTGTGTGCTGACCCAGCCAGGAGGTTGTTAGCCCAGCAGACTCTCCCAGCACTCTCAGGGAACTCGCGCATGCCACCATCCTAGCCACCTGACACACCCAATTAACACCCACAGCTGAGGGGAGCTTTGCACCAAAATTGGCCTGCCAGGCTTTTGCCTAGACTCAGGGCCTGAGCAGCTAGGCTAGCCTTGTGTGCACCAACCCGGTTGGGAGTTCTGCTGCCCAGATCAGCCTGGGCGGCAGCACCACATATCCAAGTCCTGCAAGTGGCTAGCTGGGTTTCCGGGCGGCCAGCTGGGAGAAGTCAGTGTGCTCCAGTGAATCCAGCGGGCCCCAGCGGGAGCCTTCGGGTGCCTGCTTTGGGATCTGAACAGCCTGGGCAGCAGCACCCTGTCTACAAGCAGCGCAGAAGGTAAGCTGTGCACCAGAGGCCAACTGGGAAGGGGCAGCTTGCACTGGTGAGTCCAGCACTGACAAGAAAAACTAACACCAGTAAGAACTAGATGGCAAAAGGCAAACGCAGGAACGTCACTAACAGAAATCAAGGCAATATGGCAACATCTGAACCCAATTCTCCTCTACCAACATGTCCTGGATACCCCATCACACCAGTAAAACAAGATTTGGATTTAAAATCACTGGTCATGATGCTGGTACAAGAACACATGAAGGACACACTTAAAGAAATTCAGGAGAAAATGGATCAAAAGTTAGAAGCCCTTGCAAGGGAAACACAAAAATCATTGAAAGAAATCCAGGAGAATACGAAAGCCAACAAGGAGGAAATGCAAAAAACACTTAAAGAAATACAGGAGAACTTTGATCAACAGGCTGAGGTCATGAAAGACGAAACACAAAAATCTCTTAAAGAAATACAGGAGAACTTTGGTCAACAGGCTGAGCTCATGAAAGAGGAAACACAAAAATCTCTTAAAGAATTACAGGAAAACACAAACATGCAAGTGAAGGAGCTAAGCAAAACCATCCAGGATCTAAAATCAGAAGTAGAAACAACTAAGAAAACTCAAAGGGAGACAACTTTGGAGAAAGAAAGCCTTGGGAAGAAATCAGGGGACAGAGATACAAATATCAACAACAGAATACAAGAGATAGAAGAAAGAATCTCAGATGCTGAAGATTCCATAGAAACCATGGACTCAACAGTTAAAGAAAATGCAAAATGCAAAAAGCTTGTAACCCAAAATATCCAGGAAATCCAGGACACAATGAGAAGACCAAACCTAAGGATTATAGGCATAGATGAGAGTGAAGATTTACAACTTAAAGGGCCAGCAAATATCTTCAATAAAATTATGGAAGAAAACTTCCCTAACCTAAAGAGAGAGATGCCCATGAATATACAAGAAGCCTACCGAACTCCAAACAGACTGGACCAGAACAGAAATACTTCCCATCACATAATAATCAAAACACCAAATGTTCTAAACAAAGAAAGAATACTAAAGGCAGTAAGAGAAAAAGGCCAAGTAACATATAAAGGAAGACCTATCAGAATCACAGCAGACTTTTCACCTGAGACTATGAAGGCTAGAAGGTCCTGGGCAGATCTCATGCAGACTCTAAGAGAACACAAATGCCAACCAAAACTACTATATCCAGCAAAACTCTCAATCACCATAGATGGAGAAACTAAGATATTTCATGACAAAACCAAGTTTACCCAATATCTATCCACAAACCCGGCCCTAAAAAGGATAATAGGAGGACAACACCAATACAAGGAGGGAAACTTCACCCTGGAAAAAGCAAGATGGTAACCTTTCATCAAACCCAAAAGAAGTTAAGCATTCAAATTTAAAAAAATAACGTCAAAAATGATAGGAAGTAACAATCACTATTCCTTAATATCTCTTAACATCAATGGACTTAATGCCCCAATAAAAAGACACAGACTAACTGAATGGATACGTAAACAGGACCCTACATTTTGCTGCTTACAGGAAACACACCTCAGGGTCAAAGACAAACACTACCTTAGAGTAAAAGGCTGGAAGACAATTTTATAAGCAAATGGTCTCAGGAAACAAGCTGGAGTAGCCATTTTAATATCAGATAAAATTGACTTTCAACCCAAAGTCATCAAAAGAGACCCTGAGGGAAACTTCTTGCTGGTCAAAGGAAAAATACAAAAAGAAGAACTGTCAATCCTGAACATCTATGCCCCAAATGCAAGGGCACCCTCTTTCGTAAAAGAAACTTTATTAAAACTAAAAGCACACATTGCACCTAACACAATAATTGTGGGTGACTTCAACACTGCACTTTCCTCAATGGACCGATCAGGAAAACAGAAACTAAACAGGGACACAATGAAACTAATTGAAGCTTTGGACCAATTAGATTTAACAGATATATATAGAACATTCTATCCTAAAACAAAAGAATATACCTTTTTCTCAGCACCTCATGGTACCTTCTCCAAAATCGACCATATAATTGGTCACAAGACAGACCTCAACAAATATAAGAAGATAGAACTAATCCCATGCCTCCTATCTGATCACTATGGAGTAAAAGTGGTCTTCAATAGCAACAGAAACAACAGAAAACCCACATACACGTGGAAACTTAACAATACTCTACTCAATGATACCTTGGTAAAGGAAGAAATAAAGAAAGAAATTAAAGACTTTTTAGAACACAATGAAAATGAAAACACAACATACCCAAATCTATGGGACACAATGAAAGCAGTGCTAAGAGGAAAACTCATAGCCCTGAGTGCCTCCAAAAAGAAAATGGAGAGAGCATACATTACCAGCTTAATGACACACCTGAAAGCCCTAGAACAAAAAGAAGCTACTTCGCCCAGGAGGAGTAGAAGGCAGGAAATCATCAAACTCAGGGCCGAAATCAATCAAGTAGAAACAAAGAGAACCATACAAAAAATCAACAATACCAGGAGCTGGTTCTTTGAGAAAATCAACAAGATAGATAAACCCTTAGCCAGACTGACCAAAGGGCACAGAGAAAGTATCCAAATTAACAAACTTAGAAATGAAAAGGGAGATATAACAACGGAAACTGAGGAAATCCAAAAAATCATCAGATCCTACTACAAGAGCCTGTACTCAACACAACTGGAGAATCTGGAGGAAATGGACAATTTCCTTGACAGATACCAGATACCAAAATTAAATCAGGACCAACTAGACCATCTAAACAGTCCCATAATGCCTAAAGAAATAGAAGGAGTCATAGAAAGTCTTCCAACCAAAAAAAGCACAGGACCAGATGGCTTCAGTGCAGAATTCTACCAGACCTTCAAAGAAGAGTTAACACCAATACTCTTCAAACTATTCCACAAAATAGAAACAGAAGGAACACTACCCAATTCCTTCTATGAAGCCACAATTACGCTGATACCAAAGCCACACAAAGATCCAACAAAGAAAGAGAACTTCAGACCAATTTCCCTTATGAACATCGATGCAAAAATACTCAATAAAATTCTTGCCAACCGAATCCAAGAACACATCAAAACGATCATCCACCATGATCAAGTAGGCTTTATCCCGGGAATGCAGGGTTGGTTCAATATACGGAAATCCATCAATACAATCCACTACATAAACAAACTCAAAGAACAAAACCACATGGTCATTTCATTGGATGCTGAAAAAGCATTTGACAAAATTCAGCATCCCTTCATGCTTAAAGTCTTGGAGAGAACAGGAATTCAAGGCCCATACCTAAACATAGTAAAAGCAATATACAGCAAACCGGTAGCCAGCATCAAACTAAATGGAGAGAAACTTAAAGCAATCCCACTGAAATCAGGGACCAGACAAGGCTGCCCCCTTTCTCCTTATCTTTTCAATATTGTACTTGAGGTACTAGCTCGGGCAATTCGACAACATAAGGAGGTCAAAGGGATACAAATTGGAAAAGAAGAAGTCAAACTATCATTATTTGCAGACGACATGATCGTCTACCTAAGTGACCCAAAGAACTCCACTAGAGAGCTCCTATAGCTGATAAACAACTTCAGCAAAGTGGCAGGTTATAAAATCAACTCAAGCAAATCAGTGGCCTTCCTATACTCAAAGGATAAGCAGGCTGAGAAAGAAATTAGGGAAATGACCCCCTTCACAATAGCCTCAAACAGTATAAAGTATCTTGGGGTGACTCTTACCAAACATGTGAAAGATCTGTATGACAAGAACTACAAGACTCTGAAGAAGGAAATGAAAGAAGACCTCAAAAAATGGGAAAACCTCCCATGCTCATGGATCGGTAGAATCAATATAGTTAAAATGACCATTTTGCCTAAAGCACTATACAGATTCAATGCAATACCCATCAAAATCCCAACTCAATTCTTCACAGAGTTAGAAAGAGCAATTATCAAATTCATCTGGAACAACAAAAAACCCAGGATAGCTAAAACTAGTCTCAGCAACAAAAGAAAATCTGGGGGAATCAGTATCCCTGACCTCAAGCAATACTACAGAGCAATAGTGTTAAAAACTGCATGGTATTGGTACAGTGACAGACAGGAGGATCAATGGAACAGGATCGAAGATCCAGAAATGAACCCACACACCTATGGCCACTTGATCCTCGACAAAGAGGCTGAAAACATCCAATGGAAAAAAGATAGCCTTTTCAACAAATGGTGCTGGTTCAACTGGAGGTCAGCATGCAGAAGAATGCGAATTGATCCATCCTTGTCTCCTTGTACTAAGCTCAAATCCAAATGGATCAAGGACCTCCACATAAAGCCAGACACTCTGAAGCTAATAGAAAAGAAACTGGGGAAGACCCTTGAGGACATCGGTACAGGGAGAAAGTTTCTGAACAGAACACCAATAGCGTATGCTCTAAGAGCAAGAATTGACAAATGGGACCTCATAAAATTACAAAGTTTCTGTAAGGCAAAGGACACCATCAAGAGGACAAATCGGCAACCAACAAATTGGGAAAAGATCTTCACCAATCCTACATCAGATAGAGGGCTAATATCCAATATATATAAAGAACTCAAGAAGTTAGACTCCAGAAAACCAAACAACCCTATTAAAAAATGGGGTACAGAGTTAAACAAAGAATTCTCACCTGAAGAACTTCGGATGGAGGAGAAGCTTCTTAAAAAATGCTCAACTTCATTAGTCATTAGGGAAATGCAAATCAAAACAACCCTAAGATTTCATCTTACACCAGTCAGAATGGCTAAGATTAAAAATTCAGGAGACAGCAGGTGTTGGAGAGGGTGTGGAGAAAGAGGAACACTCCTCCACTGCTGGTGGGGTTGCAAATTGGTACAACCACTCTGGAAATCAGTCTGGCGGTTCCTCCGAAAACTGGGCACCTCACTTCCAGAAGATCCTGCTATACCACTCCTGGGCATATACCCAGAAGACTCCCCACCATGTAATAAGGATACATGTTCTACTATGTTCATAGCAGCCCTATTTATAATTGCCAGATGTTGGAAAGAACCCAGGTATCCCTCAACAGAAGAGTGGATGCAAAAAATGTGGTATATCTACACAATGGAGTACTATTCAGCCATTAGAAACAATGAATTCATGAAATTCTTAGGCAAATGGATGGAGCTAGAGAATATCATACTCAGTGAGGTAACCCAGACTCAAAAGGTGAATCATGGTATGCACTCACTAATAAGTGGATATTAACCTAGAAAACTGGAATACCCAAAACATAATCCACACATCAAATGAGGTACAAGAAGAAAGGAGGAGTGGCCCCTGGTTCTGGAAAGACTCAGTGAAACAGTATTCAGCAAAACCAGAACGGGGAAGTGGGAAGGGGTGGGTGGGAGGACAGGGGAAGAGAATGGGTCTTACGGGACTTTCGGGGAGTGGGGGGGCTAGAAAAGGGGAAATCATTTGAAATGTAAATAAATTATATCGAATAAAAAAAAAGATGAAGTACAAATGACCAATAAATGTGAAAAATACTACCCCCACACACACCAAACAAATCAAATCAAATCAAATCAAAACAAACAAACAGACAAAAACAAATAACCAAAAAGCAAAAAGCAACCCTCCATGGCCTTTGCATCATCTTCTAACTCCTGAATGCTGCCCTCCTGCCCTGACTTTCTCCAATGACGAGTACTAATACAACCAAGTGTCAGTCAAATAAACCCTATCTTCCACAAGTTGCTTTGGTTATGGTGTTTTATCCCAGCAACAGTAAACCAAATGAAGATCACTCATTGTTGAGCCTTGGCTGTCGCCAAGGTTTTGATTACTTCCTTCATGCACGTGATTGAGAAATAAATTGCATCTGCCCAAGTCACTTTTAAATTAAAGATTAAGATTTGAGTTTTCCTACTTACTTCTTTCTGAACTCTATCTTGACTTAAATTTTATCTGTTATTTCCAATGCTTCTTTTTCATTTTTACATAATGGATTTTTTCATATATCAATCATGAATCATTTATCTAACTTCCTTCTGAGGGAGCATTTAAAATGTGGAGAAACTGTCTTCTGTTTCCAGACATGTTCTTCATTCATTTGATTTACTGATATAGTTGTTGTTTTGTGCACAAGGATGTAATGCTTATAAAATAATAATTGTGATCATTAGTTTAAATTGTGAAATTGATGGGGTCTGGAGTTACCTCGTAGACAAGCCTCCAGTCACATGTATCTGTGTCTGGCATTTAGTCTCTGAGTATGTCTGTGAAGAGCCATGATTATTAGGTTAGTTGAGTTGGAAGACTCATACAAAAGTGGGCTATAATCTTCCCCAGCTTTGGCTTTGGGACTAATTTGAGTTAGAAGGATAAAGCTAGGTGAGTATCAACATTCATTTCTTGCTCTGCTTCTTGACTATTGATGTAACATGACTCTCTCTCTCTCTGCTTTTTTTTAAAAATTAGATATTTGCTTTATTTACATTTCAATTGTTATCCTGTGTCTGCATTACCCCTCAGAAAACTCCCTATCCCATCCCCCTTCCTCCTGCTCATCATGACTTGTATTCCCCTCTCTCTGCTTCTTGACTGCTGATGCATTTGACAAGCTCTGAGTTCCTGCTGCTTTAACTTCTCCACCATGCTGACCTATGCTCTTGAACTAGGACTCCAAATGAATGCTTTCTCTCTTATGAGGCTGCACCAAGGTGCTTTACTACAGTGTTAGGAAAATGGACAGAGACAATTGACTGTGTTTTTGCTTATTCTCAAGAAATCAATGATGTTTGAATACTAGCTTTCTATGAGTCTTAAAGTATTCATCTGGTTGCTGAACATTTCCTTTTTTCTGATCTCATATTTTATGAAGGGTCTGAGAGTTTTTGTTGTTGTTGTTTGGTTTTTACAAAGAAGTCAAAACTGAGCCCCAGTGTGTCTTCAACAAATGGTGTTACCAAAACTGGATGGTTACAGGTAAAAGACTGAGATTATATGTGTTAATTCCTTCTCACATGCACAAAAATCATCTCCAAGTGAATCAAATATCTCACCGTAAGACTAACAATTCAGATACTTCTAGAAAAAAATAAGGTAGGGAATACAGAATATTCAAATAGATAAGAACTTTCTAAGTAGCACTCTGATTACTTAAAATATTAGAGAAAGGATTGACAAATGGGTCTTTACAAAATTAATAAGCTTTCATAAAGAAAATGATACAATAAATCAAGGAAATAAACAGCCCATAACATTAGATTATCTTTTTGCCAAATACACACTCCATCAGGCAAAAGGATATATTAAATCTCCAAGTCCACCTTACCCACATTCTCCACCCTCTTGTCACTACTATATTATACTAATGTACATATTTGAAACTCCTCTCCCCCTTCAGCTTCCCTTTCCCCTTTCCCCTTCCTTTTCCCCCTTCCCTTCCCCCTTCTTATTCTTATTCTTTTTCTGTCTTTTGTTTTTCAAGCACAGTTTCTCTGTGTAGCCCTGGCTGTCCTGGAACTCATTTTGTAGACCAGGCTGGCCTTCAACTCACCACTAGCCTCAGCAGCCAGAGTGCTGGGATTAAAGAAGTGTTTCACCACTGCCCAGTTAATTGTTTCTTAGTATATAAATCAACTGTTACTTGGCCTCCATCCTTAAAGTTAGATACAAAATAGCATGATTTATATTGGGATTATTATATAAATTAAAAATTATTAACTTAATATATTTAATGTAACATATTGTCTTAATTTACACAGTCTTATTAGTATGTAGTTGGAAGTCTTCATGATTTAGGTGAACCCAAATATCAGGTTTCATGTATAGCCTAATATTTTATGTAGAATATTAGCATGAATGAACTTGGTTTTGGTGTCTATTTTCTGTGCAAGCATTTACTCCTTTGAACGCAATGTAGTCATCTTGTGATGGCACATATTCACTTCATATGTGAATCTGTGACGGCTTCATTCAACTTCATATTTTTATTCTAATATCATTGCTTTCATTATAGCATCTTATAGTAACTATCGATGACAAAAGATATACAGAGCTATCATTTGGAAGCTCATTCACCTTGGTTTCCCTTTCAAGACAGACTTGTAGGTAGACTATTGATATCACCTGTACTCCCTGTAAGAATGAGACTACTGAGTCAAGGATACAGACATTGTTCATGGGTAGATCTTTGTACAGATTAGAAGCAAATGTAGCATTTTCAGAGGTTCTTTTTTTTTCTTAGCTATAAGCTTAGAAATGAATTAGCTTTTTATTTCTCCTGTTAGTGAGATACAATAAGCTGTTATCCTGTGAAGCTGTACACTAACATACTTTATGATCATATTTAATGTATGTATATGACCATGCTAAAACCACTAAAACATCATATATGTAACACATACATATGATGGTGTTAATATACATATATACATATATATGTTAGTAACATCATATATATTTACATATATGTGTGTGAGATGTATATATATGTTCATAGTAACACATCCACACAAAGACATATTCAACCCTGAATTTCCTTTTTCTCCATGAAGCACAGCAGTAGTGGCCGTTATTCTATTCTCAGAAATATGAAGGTCAGAGTCCAGCTGTGTCTGAAGCCCCTCCCTCTGCCTTGGTTTCTATCATCCATACAATCATCTTTCACCCTAAGCAACAACCTAACTTTAATTTGATATTTTTGATCTATGTTTGTTGCCTTTGAGATTGGGTCAAAAACAAGTACAGTAATTATACCTTTATTTTCTCATGCTACCTAAAATGACAACATGGAGTTGTAATAATGATGGTTCTTCTTTTTTTTTTCTTTTTTTTTAATTCGATATATTTTTTATTTACATTTCAACTGATTTCCCCTTTTCTAGACCCCCACTCCCCGAAAGTCCCATCAGCCCCCTACGCTCCCCCTGTTTTCCCACCCAACCCTTCCCACTTCCCTGTTCTGGTTTTACTCTATACTGCTTCACTGAGTCTTTCCTTAATTATGATGTTTTTGTATCTTTTCTTTCTCTGGAGACCTTTAATGATTGTGAGTATAGCTGTTGTCAACTAAAGACCACATATTCAAAAATATTTGAGCCTCACATATTAGTTTTGAAGGATTTAAAGTTAAAAGGACATAAAGCTAGGTGTGAAAGGGGGGTTGAATCAAGGAAGATTTAGAGAAGGAATAACTACCATCAAAACACATTGTATGGAATTATCAAACTATTAAAAAATAAGTTTAAAAATTATTTCCAGTATACACAAAGACAAAGATACTATATAGAAAATTAAATCTACTTATTAAATTCCTTTCTAATCAATATATTTCCAAATTTATCTTCTGAAAAAAATTGCTTCCCTAGTGCAGAGATAACATAGCCAATGCAGAATTCCTAATGTATTCACACATTTAAAGCATTGCCTGTAAACCCTTGGCATAAAATAAAGGGGAAAATCACTCTTGATTAGATTATAATTTTCTATATTTGACTACTCGAAGAGAATTTGATTAAAATAACTTGGAGAGCACTAACATTATATTTGTCCTCAAACTATCAGAACGTAAGTGGCATGTGCTTGTTTTCAATCATCTGCAACTTGAACTCAGAAGCTATGATTGTGAACACAGAGCATGAAACTAGATAAAAACCTATGTTACACTGTTTTATTTGTTTGACATTTGCCCGTGGAGAAACAAACTCCCTTTTATCTTGTCTTTTAAAATCCCTTTTATCAAATTTAAATCCTAACCCTAGCATCTGTCTCCGAGTGTTTTTGGCTAGTTTATTAAAATAGCATAGGAAAAGTATTGATATTTCATACACAAACTCTATGGTGTTGTTAGTTTTATGTTCATTTGTGTTTTGTGGACACTTTTTTTTTACATTTAAGTTAAAAATTCGTGGTGGTGGTTATTTTTCTTGCTCATCACAAAGGAAAGAAATGATAAATGTTTTATGAATTCAGTAAAGTTTAACAGGTTCTGCAGTGCCTGGAAGAACAGTTGTTACTATAGCCCCTGTGCAGTAGTAATGGTGAGGGGGCATTTTCTTCATCCTGGGATGAGGTCTTGTAGTTGATGGTGGAAAGGGACAGAGGACTTGCCTAAACTAAGCAGAAAGCACTGATTCATCCTCCTAAGAAACCCAAGGTTCTTACTTCCTTCTTTACTGCCACACATAGCTAAATAGATCTCAGAAAAACAAGTCAAAGGAATTCATCAGAAGTCAATAAGCATTAATGCTACTAAAATGTTGAAATCTTTTAATGATTTTAAGGTCATGGTTAAAAATATGAAAATTACTTTTCATTTGATTTGAACTTTGCAAAATAATTCAAGTTAAATTATTGAGCATTACATATCTGATAGATACTTTTAATGTATCTGATGATTTTTACAAGAGAATTACTTAGTTTCAATTTAGTGGACATAGATCTAAATAGTACAGGAAAGGGCTTACATTCATTTATTTATTCTTTTTTAGTTGGTTTATTTGTATGTGTGTTCAGGTGTATATATGTATATGGTACATCTGCAGTTTCCCACAGAGGTCAGCAAGAAAAAAAGCGTTAGCTCTCCTCCAACTGTAGTCACAGGCAATGACGACTCACCAGATAGTCTGGGAACTAAATGTACATCCTTGGACACCAAACCCTGACACTGTTGCTGATGCCAAGAAGCGCTTGCAGACAGGAGCCTGGTATGGCTGTTGCCTGAGAGAGTTTCTACTAGCACCTGACCAATACAGTTGCAAATACTCATAGCCAACCATCTGTTTAAGCCAGGGAGCCAGAAAGGAAGAGCTAGGGGAAGGACTGAAAGAGCTGAAGGGGATTGCAATCTCATAGGAAGAACAATATCAACTAACTGGACCACTCAGAGCTCTCAGGGAGTAAACCACTAACCTGAGAGTACATATGGAGCGACCCATGGCTCCAGGTACATGTTTGGCAGAGGATGGCCTTATTTGACATCAATGGGAGGGAGGTCCTTGATCCTGTGGACTCTTGATGTCCCAGCATAAAGGGATGCTAGAGTGATGTGGTGAGGTGGGAGTGGGTGGCTGGGTGATGGAGCACTGTCATAGGGGCAAAGGGGAGGGGATTGAGGGAGTACGGGATGGGGAGTTTGTGGAGCGGTAACCAGGAAGGGGGATATAATTTGAAAATGTAAACAAATGAAATGATTAATAAAAAAAAAAAAGAAGCAACAAGTGTTCTTCCTCTCTGAGACACCTCTACAGCCCTTGCTTTCCTTGTTTTTAAAGTTTATGGTTGAATGCATATTTATATGCTAAGGAGTTGAGAGAAGAATGAAGAGATGACATTGTGATCACATTTAATGTGAACAGCTGGGAGATGTGTCATTTACTTAGATGAAAGACAAGCGTCTAAAGGGACACAATATTCTGCAACATTCAACATTAGCACAAGATTGCCTGGAGGCCAGGAAATATGATAGTTGACTAAAACCACAGAAAATAACTAAGTGGTCAAATCTTTACTCTCTGCAACCGAGCCTCATGCCTTTGGGGACAGATGTCATTTATCATAGCATAAACCATAGTATTCCCCATCAATTATAGTTGCAATTGCCTTTATTCACCAAAAAAGTAATTTGCTTTTTCTTTTATGGTCCAGTTCTCCTTTCCTTTTGCTAAATTAGGTATGTAAGTTTCAAATTTTACCCACCTCTTTGAATTACTTATAGGATCTCATCAATGTAACCTGGAATAGTACAGAAAACCTGTTTTCATTTCTTCAATAAAGCATAATCAACATTCCATATATACAAGTTCTGTGTCTGTGTGGTCTATATCCAGAGTTTCAATAAACTACCAATAGGAAATAGTTAAAGAAAAAATAGCATGGACTATGTGACACAGAAATAAAGTGCTTTTACAGTACAGGAACGTAAGTTAATTGGTAGCACAGAAATATGTACTTTGAGCATATACATTCTTATCATTATTCACAAAATAAAACAATGATTAACTGCTTCTACAACATTTTTAGATTATATTTGTATTATACAGGATCTAGGAATGACTCCAAATATGCAGAAGTATTTTTTTTTCTTTGCAAACATTGTGGCATTTTATATAAAGGACTCCACAGACTTGGCATCTGAGGGTGATCTTTGGGTCAAGAGACAAGGACAACATATTGCTGCAAGGAAAACCACACCATAAAGACAGTAGGCCAAAAAAAAAAAAGTGTCTCTGAGAGTTGGGAAGGATACTATAGAAACTGACTTGGCTGCCCCAAGTTGCTATAGCTCCTATAAGAGTCCAAGTTCAAGCCACACAGAGTGCAAACCTCTGGATAAAGCCTAGGATCCATGTATTTTTTTCTTCTGTACTCCATAGGGTAAATCCACTGTTTTAAAAACACATCATTCTTGTTACATTACCTCCGTCTTTTCTTTTTTTCCCTTTTTATTAGATATATTCTTTATTTACATTTCAAATGTTGTCCCCTTTCCTGGTTCCCCCTCCTCCGAAAATCCCATAAGCCATCTCCTCTTCCCCAATCAACCCTCCCCCACTTCCCTGTCCTGGTATTCCTCTATACCATGACATCAAGTCTTTCCAAGACCGAGGGCCCCTCCTCCCTTTGGTGTCTAACAAGACTGTCCTCTGATGCCTATGTGTCTGGAGCCATGGGTAACTCCACATGTACTCATTGGTTGATGGTTTTGTCCTTGGGAGCTCTGGGAGTACTGGGTGACTCATATTGTTGTTCCTACTATGTTACTGCAAACCCCTTCAGCTCCTTGGGTCCTTTCCCTAGCTCCTCCATTGGGGACCTTGTGCTCAGTTTGATGGCTGGCTGAGGGTGTCCCCCTCTGTATTTCTCATGTACTAGCAGAGCCTCCCAGGTGACAGCTATATCCCGCTCTAGTCAGTAAGCACTTGTGGGCATCAATAATAGTGTCTGGGTTTTGTAACTGTATATGGGATGGATCCCTGGGTGGAGTAGTCTTTGGATGGTCCTTCCCTCAGACTCTGCTCCACACTGTCTCTGTACCTCCATCTTTTCTAAGTAACATTCTTTATATCTACAGAGAGAAGACAGGCAAATTATCATTTTCTCAATATACTCTAAGTCCCCATATACAGTGAAAGCTTAGTTCATTATTTCTCTACCTCTTATATTCAATACTTTTTCAAAAACAAAAACATGGGCTGGTGAGATGGATCAATGGTTAAGAATATTTACTGTTTTTCCTGAGGACCCAGATTCAGTTCCTAGCACCCATACCTCAGCACACAACTGTGATTAACTTCAGTTGCATGAGATCCTGTGTGATATATTTTTTTTTCTTTTTTGGTCTCCACAGGCACCATACAACTGAGTGGTACAAGCAAAATACTTGTTATTTATTATTATAAAATATAATAAGCAAATAATCAGGAAAGAAAGCAGAAATAGAAAAAAACAAAGACCACAAGTCTGTGTAATAAGCCGTTCCATCAGAAATATTTCTGACTATTGGGGCAGGGGGAGACTTACAATAAAGTACAGATATAAATAAGCAAATACTAATATTATTAAACATCATTCATAAAATTTTAGTATAATTCATTTTAATTCTTCAATCTCTTTTCCCGCTCCCCTCTCTTTTGGTGGTATCACCTGTGATATGAAGTCTTGTTTAGAGTATAATACAGTAGGAGTGTGTTGTCTTGTTTGGAATCATTACCAATGACTCTGGGTTACTTTTGTTAAGCCATAAACAAGCACATTTAGATTTGATCACATTTTCTTCTAAGGCATTTAGACTCTTCCTAGTTCACTTCCACTGAATGCTTCTTGTTTTTCCTCTGACATATGTAACTTAGCACCAGGCTACTCCAGTCATAAGATTTTTGTGTGGTTGATAGTCTTGTCTGTTATTAAGTTCTTTTTTTTTTCCCTTGAGTGTTCCATGTTTTTTTGTAATTAGATATATTCTTTATTTACATTTCAAATGATTTCCCCTTTACAGGATCCCCTCCCCCTAAAAGTTCCATAAGTTCTCTTCCTTCCACCTGTTCCCCAATCAACCCCTTCCCACTTCCCTGTCCTGGTATTCCCCTACACAGCTGCCTAGAGCCTTTCCAGGACCAGGGGCCTCTCCTTTCCTTCTTCTTGGGCATTATTTGATATGTGAATTGTGTCTTGGGTATTCCAAGCTTACGTTATGGTGAACAGGCAGTTTTAACTGTTATCCTAGACTTTGCTCAAGCACAGCAGCTAGCAGAGTTGCCTTGATGTGTGTAGGGTCTGTCTCCTCTCATTTACAATCAGAGTGAGGATAAGGAAACAAATGTTGGAATTTTGAGCCAATTCAGATTGGTTCACTATTCAGAGGAATAGTGAATAGACCAGGGAATGCGTGCTATTATTGGTAAGAAGCAGGCCAGTTCAACTGAAGTTCATGACTATTATTTATAACAAAGTCACTCAACAAAATCAAGCTTCGTTGGCTTTTACCTAGCCAAGTTAGTTTTATCTGGGATACTAACAAAATATGAGGAGACTGAAATTTTACCAGGGTAAAGTTTCTAATTAAGCAGGTGTTCTGGAACAAAAGTAGGATAAAGGAATAAAGGAATAAACAGCAAGAAAAGAGAAAAAGAGACAATTATAGTAAGTATTCTGAATCAGATGCATGGTAGATACTTAAATTTCAAGGAATAAGAAATTTGTAATTCATAAAGGAAACTGTTATATAGCCATCCTCAGAATTGAAACATTATCTGTTGGAGGGGGGAGGAAGTCACTTACATAGGGAAGTTAAGGAAATTTACAAGCCTCAGGAAGATCCTGAAATTTATAAGATTACATGCCAACCACCCCCAATGTTATATAAACCATAATAATGAGCAGGCAGAATACTCTGGCTTGCACAGCTGCCTGCTAAGGAGCTGTATGCAGCTTTTTTGAACCACTGCCTGTGATGAGGTGAGCTGTGCACAGGTTGCCTGGTCCCAGGTCAAGCACCGACCTTGAAACTTGCCAACATGGGATAGAAGGAATTCAGGGCCCTTGGCTCCTGTTACAGCTACAGCCCCTATAGCACCTTCCCCCACTCAAGAGAGGTGTGTGGGTTATCAGTCACACAGGAGCAGCACCAAGTCTTCCCACATGTAAATAATGTTTCCCCAAGCTCTCAGTATAAGCCAATGAGAAGTATCTGCTGTCAAACCTGAATCACCCCAAAACTGTATATAAATCCTATCCTGAATCCTGTAAAGGATTATTAAAGGTGTGCAAGAACTACTCCATTGTCAAGAGTTTCTGTCATAAGAGCTGTAACACTTGGGAAGAGGTCTGTTTTCCCAAAACACCACCTGTGGCTACGCCACACTCCTAGGCTAGTAGGCCTTTTGTTGGCCCAGCTTGACCCAACTCAGAACAGGAAGAAGTGCGTAACCAAGATGGTGACATGGCGGTGACATGGTGAAGATAGAAATCTGAGCTGTGGCGGCAGAAGGAAGCCAAGTTCCCCCTGCTCCCACCCTCTTCCCTCTGCCAGATTCTCACACCCTGCAGGTAAGAGACCTCTGTGGAAAGCCTCAGTAAGAAGGCCCACAATGAGGTAGACTTTACAAATATGTAGCTTTATTTTTGATAACTGATTATATTAATCATAAATCTTATTCATAAAGAGGGAAGACTAGCCTAAGGGTAAGTCTATAATTGATAAAGAAGTCTTCCTTGCTCTGGGAATAACTCTTCACTTCTTTACGATAAACTCACTGGTCATTAAGCTGGACGTGGGTAGAATTAACTTGTTGGTCTCTCATGGATAACTTCATGAAAGGAAGTCAACAATTTATTCAGTTACAATGTCTGGAATACAGGTTTACTGTTACTATAAATATGATGAAAATGTAGGAAATAGTAGAAACATACTTGAATTTATAATATTTATGATATTAAATCATTCTGTATTCTAATTGGTTGTTTTACAAATTACCCTACTAAAATCATATGATTATTTCAATTTCTCTCTCTTTCTCTCTCTCTTTCTCTCTCTCTTTCTCTCTCTCTTTCTCTCTCTCTCTCTCTCTCTCTCTCTCTCTCTCTCTCTCTCTCTCTCTAGTATGTAGAGAAATAGCAGCTTTCATCAAGTTTCATTTTGGGATCTTCATCTACCAGCATGTACTGTTCTTAAGTATGTTCTTAAAAAGAAAGACTAAGTCCTGACAAATAAGTGTGCTGAATGCTACTTTACATTCCTTTAAAACATCTAATTTGTTCCACACAATAACTTTTCATTACTATCCAATAAAGATATACCATATGAAGTTATTTAAAAATAGTCCTAAAATAATAAATTCTAAGTTGAAATGTGTGAAAAATATAATCAACCCAATAAAGAATTATTTTTAATTGGTTTTGAAAGAAAGATTTCTATAGTACCATGTAACAAATAGACCTGTTTATGCAGGTAAAACTATCATTTTAAAGCTTTTGAATATATATATATATATATATATATATATATATATATATATATATATATATATATATATATCTTATTATAATTTTTAAAACCTAAGTGAAATAGGATATCAAAACTAAAGACATGATTATTTTTCCTGGTTTATAGGTCATTAAAGTGCTTCAACCTCAAAATAATGTAGAAAATAGAAGTCAAATGATAAATTAAATTGAATTTTAGTTGATCAATAAACACAAACAATTTAAATATTTTCTGCTTGAAATCCTTTTATGCCCCAAACACTCTTACTTTCTAGTGAGAGTTCTCTCCAGACAAAGTCACTAGGGACATATTTGTATTTTCATGGATATAGTTTGTACTTGTCACCGAGAGAGGCTGTGCATCCCAAGACAACTGAGGTTTCTCAATGAAAGGATCTTAGAAAACCTTCCTGCAGGACACAGGCTTTGGAATGATGATTAAGAAATGGTTCTGGAAAGACAGGATGCCAACCAGACTTCATAAGATTCTAATTCAAAGATCAAATAATTTATAGCTGTGTTATAGTCAAGTTTACGACCTGATTTTGAATTCAACTATTTCATCCAGTTCTGAGACAAAATCTCAACGCATAGAATAAGGAGTTGTAATTGATACTTGCAAGAGTTGAAATAATAGACTATGTTATCATTTATTTTTGAAAAATTCAATTTTTCCTTCACAGGACCAAGGGCTTCTCCTCCCATCCTCTGCTACATCTGCAGCTGGAGCCCTGGGTCCCTTCATGTGTACTCTTTGGTTGGTGGGTTAGTCCCTGGGACCTCTGGGGGGTCTGGTTGGTTAATATTATTGTTCTTCCTATGGGGTCGCAAACCCTTCAGCTCCTTCAGTCCTTTCTCTAACTCCTCCATTGGGGACCCAGTGCTCAGTCCAATGGCTGGCTGTGAGCATACATCTCTGTATTTGTCAGGCTCTGTAAGAAATTTGAGGGCAGGGAGGAGGGAGGGAGTGGGTGGTGGGGGAACACCCTCATAGAAGCAAGGGAGGGGGAATGGGATAGAGGGTTTTGGGGGGTAGACCAGGAAAGTCCAAGTCTATACTACTTAGGTTTGTGGCCTAAAACTTTTATACATTTATTTGTTAGTTTAATTTTTCTTTTTGCTTCATTTAAATATTATTTTTAATTGAAAATGTTTTCATTAAATTTATTTTGCTCATGTTTCTCTCCCCCAATATATCTCAGATCTGACCCCACCTTCCTATCCACCCAACTCCATGCCCTTTTTCTCTCTCTTTAAAGCAAACAACCAGATACAAATAAAGTAATAAGTACACAAAAACCTCATAGGCAGGAAACTAGAAATAGAAAATAAACAAAGACTAATCAGACAAAAAAATGCCAAAAATAAAAGTTTATAAAAATCCAATTGAGTTCATTTTGTGTTAGCTAAAACATCAGGCCTGAAGCATAGTCATACCCAGGGAGATTATGTTGGCGATAACTGAATTTTTGGGGGGGGGCAAAGAGTATAAATTGTGTATAACTTATTGATTAGAGGTGAGAGCCTGTGCTCACTTGTCACTCTCAGTGCTGGGACCCTATCTGGCTTGAATCTGTGTAGGCCTTATTCATGCTGCCCCAGTGTGTTCAAATGGTCATCAATCTTGTTTTGTCTGGATGAAAGTTTTCTTGGAACCATCAACACCTTTGTATTTTACAGTCTTTCTGCCTCATTGTCTACATAAACTACCGAGCCCTAAAGAGATGAGTTTGATACAGACATCCCGTTCAGGACTGAGGGCTCCAATGTCCCTTATCTGTGCACATTGTGCAGTTTCAGTTCTCTATGATAGTTTCCATATCCTACACTAAGGACCTTCTTTGAGGCAGCCTGAGCAAGGAACTGATGTAGGGGCATAGCAGCAGATCATCAAAATTTATTTTATTGTTATATCCCTACAGCAGAATCATAGTAATATGCTTTCCCATAAGTCCATGACTTATCTAATCTCAGATAATTGGCCACTTTAGCAATGTCAGGTATGAATTCTATCTCATGGAGTGGTCCTTAAAGGCAATCAGAAAGTATTTGCTTACTCCTATATTTGTGTCAGTATTATACCCGTTCATCTTGCAGGCAGGTCACTATTGTGGGCCTCAGGCTTTGTAGCTGAGTGATATTGATGATTAATATCTCCTACAATAACAAGAAGAGTAGCTATTGTATCATGTACCATGGTCTGATAGTCAGTATAGGTGAAGCTTCTAGTAAGGCATGAGTTCAACTTCTCTATATTCAGTGACACATGCAAATGTCTTCACTTCCATGGCCTTACCAGCAGGTTGTAGAGAGAAAACAATATCCTTGGCAATAGGGGGTGATGTTTGAGGGTTTCTATGGGGCCCCTTAAGCCTACAGTTAGATAAGATGGAATCCATTCATTCTTGGCATTGAAGGTTTTGATTGGTGGCACTAAAATGCCTAGTTGGGGTATTATCTCCCTGTTGTTTAGTTACTTCATTCATATTTCTTTCATAAATGTAGCAATTTCAGGAAGTGTTTACAGTACTAGCTTGCCATATCACTTTTCAATTGGCCTTCAGCATGCTATTCCTACCTGTATTTCCTCTTTTACCCTTCTCTTCAATCCCCCTCCTTATTTAATCCTCCAATTCTCATTCACTCTTTGACCCTTCATAACAATACATTCTATTTCCTCTTTCTTGGGAGATCTTTCCCATTGACCTAATCTTTACCAGGAACCAAAATCCCTCCACCCTGTGTTATATGATAGATGTTGAAGCCTGAAAAGCTTCAATATTTACAATATTTATCCTCTTGGTTCTGAGTTATCACATTCAGGATGATTTTTTTTCTAGCTCCATCTATTTAAGTGTGGATTTCATAAGTTCACGTTTTTTAACATCTGAATACTATTTGATTATGCAATGTAGAATGTTTTCATCATCCACTCGTTAGTTGATAGCTACCTAAGCCGTTTCCAATTTCTAGCTATTATGAATAGAGCAGCAATAAACATGGATGCTCAAGTGTTTCTAAAGCAGTCTGTAGAGCAGGATATAGTTCTCAATCTCTCCAAACTTCATTTTGTATTTTCATTATTATAATTACATCATCATAATTACGAATGTCAAAGAATACTTGCCTTAGAGGGCTTTGTAAAGATTTATTTGATTATATATTAATATATTAAGCACAGATTAATAGCATAAATATCAAATTATCTTAGCTAAGAATTATGTTATCCTTTCAAATGCCCAGAAGTTTTGGGGTAATATCAGAACCAATTAGGATCAATGAATAAATATTCACTAGACGATTCAAATATAACCAATATTTCCTATAATTATTCCAGGAACACATTATAACTAAGGGAAATAAGACAAAGGTAAATTCCATGTGAATGCACATATATACACATATATATGTGTGTGTATTGTGCATTTATACATATCTGAATATATTTATTTGTAAATATATATGTATGTATATATTGTGTATACATTAAAGTCTAGTAACCATTAAAATATTGTGTAAATATACTCAAAGGACTTATTTATGAGATAATTGAACATAATTTTAAAATAAAAACTTTTTTAGAATATCGAGCTGCAATATCACATAAATTGTAACTTTCAAATTTTTAAATATATATATATATATGTCATAATGAAAAGGATAATTTTTACAACACATAATATTGACTTTGTTTTATCTTTCTCATTCATATGCTTCTAATTTGTATATGTCTTCTCATGTCATATCTTAATGTAAAAAGTGTATGCTTTAATTATTAATAATAATTCTTGAAAATAAAGACTATCTTATAGTAAGCATATATATGCGTATGATATGACTATGGTCATTTAAGTAACCAACTCTGTAAGCAACTCTCACTGAGGCATTATGAATATAAGGGGTAGTGCTCGGAAAATAGGGTGTAATGAATCTGTCCCATTAGGACACAAACCATAAATTCATCAGTTTTGCTTATGTTATTTCATATGTATTTTCAGACATTACAGCTTTGTCTGATTATAGACAAATTACCAGCAAATTTCCAACTGAGTACAGAAATATGAGCTTATTTGTAAGCTTTATCTTGACAAAATATAAAACAGGATATGGAGTATAGTAATTCTGGCTACATAAAATTCAATTCACAATTTATACAATGAATTGAATGCTATACAAAATGCCAGTCTATACTTTAAATGACTGAATAAACAATTAAATAGTCACAGAAAATTAAAGATCCAAGGGAAATAAAGCCAAAACTGCAATAGATCTAAAATATCTGGAATGTCTTATGCTAAGCAAAGTACCACAACATACTTTTCTTATAATAAACAATGAGAACTCAGTCTATCATTTTAATAACATTATTATGATTATTTACAGTTTTGGTAGGGCATGTTCCAAGTAATTTTTATACTTGTAACAATTAAACCACACATTTATCAGATATATCACGTATACCTGAACTCTTTATTGTGACTTTTCTTTTTTTATATTAGATATTTTCTTTATTTGCTTTTCAAATGTTATCCCCTTTCCTGTTTTCCCTTCTGAAAACCCCCTAACTCATCCCCCTTCCCCTGCTCAACAACCCACCCACTCCCGCTTCCCTGTCCTGGCATTTCCCTGGCATCAAGCTTTCAGAGGACCAAGGGCCTCTCCTCCCTTTGATGCTTTCAATGGAGAAAATAAAGTATTTTTAGGCTGTTTTATTTAATCTTTTAAAGCTTAAACTTCAGTTAGGTTAGCTTTAGGTGAACTTATTTTAAAAGTTATAAAAACTTTATTGTTTGTGGCTTACTGCAATAATAAATTTATTTCAATTTGCTAATATGTTATATATAGTAAATAGAGATTTCTGTTGCTTGTACTTAAATTCTGTTTTATACAGTAAATAGAGTTTTCTATTGTTCATACTCATATTCTTTGTTAACCCTTTCTTAGAAGAGCACGGCTTGTTGCTAGTATTTATCTAATTAAATAGAGCTGTGTGAGGGTTGTAGTTGCAGTGTACAGTTGTTCAACAATTTTGTCTAGGTTTTTGGTTTTGTTTGTTTTTAATTTGCACAGAAGAATTAATGTGCCTCTTACTTAATCATTGTGATATATTAAAATTACAGAAACCACAATAATAAAGAAAATTAGAAAGGAAGTAAAGGAAATGAGAGATAATATTAACAGTCTTCATGACTGATAGTCATGACTTTTTATATTTTGCTGAGAATAGTTTGTAATGAACATAATTCTTCATTTCTAGCCAAATGTCAAGGTCTACCCAAACAACTATTCACTACACTTCATTCACTTGAAATAAATGTATGAACTAGACAATGATCTCAATGATCACCTCGCCTTCATTTGCATTAGTAAGTCATTGAAAGATTTGAACTTTCATATTTATTTTTATTATTTTTGTCTTATTTATGTCATGTAATTAATTATAGTCATACTCTGAAAATACTTATTCTGACTAAATTTAAGACCCATCTAGTATTTCCTTAGGATTTATGATTATAAATGAAAATCGTCCATCTTTAAATGTCTTAATTGAGAGAAGGTAACAGATTCTAAGCAATGTGACTGCTGAAGCTAGTTTATAAAAGTGAAAAAAACCTTCACTCAGAGAGTTTCATACATTATCACTTCTTCCCTCAACTAATCCTAGTGTTCCCATTCCACCTTCCTCTGAATTTCATGTATTCTTTTTATTTTTAATAACTCAGTAATTTTATTTATTGCTGCATCTGTGTTCATGGGGGTATGGTCATCTGCTGGGGCCTAAGCAATGCAGCAGTGGCCACATCCCAAAAGGAGAGTAATTCCCCTTCCTTCCTTTAGTGTCCATTGCAGTAATAGAAGTAGAACCACAGGCTGCCTCCTCAGATACATTGGAATTCTGGCTAGCTTAATCTTGTGTAAGTCTTTTGAATTCTGCCACAAATGCTGAGGTCATGTACGCAACAGTCATGTTATGGACAGAATCTTCATTCTTGACCTCTCTTTCCAGCTTCATGGACTTACGGTCCATGTGCACCCTCTTCAAGGTTCCTTGCGTCTGGGATGTTGGAAGGTTGATAGAGATAACCCACCCCAGCTGATTACTCAGTCATTCATGCTTAGTTCTTTTACCAGGTTTAAGTCTTTTCGATAGCTACCACCCACCACTAAGACTAGCAAAATGTTATAGCTATAAACATAAATAAATGCTTAAAATGCAGTTACACAGCATGCCAGTTTCTCCTATAAGAATCTTCTCAGTCATAGGATTTTGAAAATATTTACAGAATCAGTCAAAAAACCATTCCATTGAAACAGGCCTTAGGTCTATGTGGAGAGATCAGTTACCCTAATAAACCTCATGCCAGTCTTGCAGCCCGAACATATCTTCAAGCAAGATAGTCTTCTAGCGTGCAAAGACCAGAGCTGGGTAAGACTACAGATGCCTTTTCTCCCCCAGAAGCCCAACAAAAACTTCTGGGCCTTTCTTACATGATATTTGCCTTTGAAATCAAAGCTGACCATAGGGTAAGCAAACCGAGATAACAGAGATCATGCGTAGAAGATTTGAGTTCTAGTACCAAGTAAAGCCTCCAGCACAGCAAGGGCTGAGGGAGACATGTGAGTGAGCCTAAAAGGATTATAATGTAATATGATGTAATTTATCAGCAAAAGCAGAAGGAACCAGTGCTAAACAGTACCACTGGACCACGTTAAAGTAAGAGCAAAATAAGTATCTTGTTATTTGTAGCCATCAGTTTGATATACCAACTTCAATTAAAGAATGTGTATGCTTTTAATAAAGGTCCCCGTTTTCCTGTATCCTTATAGATCAACTGCAAAATAAATTATATGGAAGAAGATTGTTGGTTACTTTTATAGGGAAATTTCCTAATTAAGTTAATAGCCCAAAGGCCATTGATGAGCAATTCTTAAAACTGGCAGTTTATTATAAGTACTTTGATTTATATATTTGAGTGTGACTATAGATATCCTACTGCAAATACTTTGTATACATTTATCTAAAAAAGTAGAAATTATGTAAATTATTAAAAATCTTACAAGATTACTGAACCTGAGTGATTAAGACAAAATACATGCCCCTACTTTTCAGTATCAAAAATATTATTCTTCTCTATGAATATATACTACTTATTTCAGCATTTTGTACTTCACTTATCTCTATTAACATAATTAATTGAATACACAGTCTCCTCATTTTAGTGGATTAATTTATTGCTTAAAACTAGTTTAAATTTCAAAATTATTTTTTCTCTGCAGCAGTTGTCCATCTCTCTAGAAATTATCTGGTACATTCATTAAAGAAAGTTTATTTTTGTTTTGAGATCAAAGTTCTTCACTATATAATTGCTCTGGTGTACTCCCCGCAATGACAGAAGCTAGTTATTTTCAGTAATTGGTGTACTAATGAGAATGTAGACTTTTTGCAATGACAGAAGAACAAAACTACAGAACACTGAAAAAGGCCAGACACAGTAAAGGCCCTGACCCTGGTAATTATACCCTCAAATGACTCAATATCTTTGTCAGTGTATCAGGGTCCTGTTACCCTAATGAGTAGTTAACTTCACCTTTTTGGGTATTTGTCAGATTTTTTTTTTAGACTAGTTACAGGGTCATTTATTTCTTGGAAGTTTTTAGTCTCCAAAATTGTTTGGATTTAGTCATCTATGGCTGTTCAATATAACCTTTGAATATATTTTATCTTTTATCATGGGTTATTGTTATCTCCTTTTGTTTTATATACTATACTAAAACTAGTTTTTAGATATATTCAAATAGATATATTCAAAAAAATCATATTCAAATTTATGATTGTTAATTCTTTGTTAACAACTTATCTTTACTGCAAATTATTTTGTTATGTAATAAGCTGTCTACTTTCTCTAGTCAAGATTAGCTTATTTATTTAATGCACATAGTATTTTGTGTTTTGATAGAGTTTTGCAGTTTTATTTCCTATTTTCCAGACAATTGTTTAAAAGAGTATTTTATGATGTTTAATTGTCCATATTACAGAGGCATTTTTACAGATTAAAGAGACCAAGTGTCATACCATCCAGCAAAATTATTGCTTATAGTATAGCTAATAAATGATGTTTTACTTCATTGTTGGTAACAAAACAATCATGAAATTCTTAATCACTGTATCAAATGGCATCTTATTTTGAATTCATTCAGGCACACAATATCCCTAATGTTTTGAAATTCATCCATTCCTAGCTTGAACTTGCTCATTTCAAATGATATCTTCATGCCCTTTCTTTTTTTTCGATATATTTTTTATTTACATTTCAAATGATTTCCCCTTTTCTAGCCCCCCACTGCCCGAAAGTCCTGTAAGCCCTCTTCTCTTCCCCTGTCCTCCCACCCACCCCTTCCTACTTCCCCGTTCTGGTTTTGCTGAATACTGCTTCACTGAGTCTTTCCAGAACAAGGGGCCACTCCTCCTTTCTTCTTGTACCTCACTTGATGTGTGGATTATGTTTTGGGTATTCCAGTTTTCTAGGTTAGTATCCACTTATTAGTGAGTGCATACCGTGATTCACCTTTTGAGTCTGGGTTACCTCACTTAGTATGATGTTCTCTAGCTCCATCCATTTGCCTAAGAATTTCATGAATTCATTGTTTCTAATGGCTGAATAGTACTCCATTGTGTAGATACACCACATTTTTTGCATCCACTCTTCTGTTGAGGGATACCTGGGTTCTTTCCAGCTTCTGGCAATTATAAATAGGGCTGCTATGAACATAGTAGAGCATGTATCCTTATTACATGGTGGGGAATCCTCTGGGTATATGCCCAGGAGTGGTATAGCAGGATCTTCTGGAAGTGAGGTGCCCAGTTTTCAGAGGAACCGCCAGACTGCTTTCCAGAGTGGTTGTACTAATTTGCAACCCCACCAGCAGTGGAGGAGTGTTCCTCTTTCTCCACATCCTTGCCAACACCTGCTGTCTCCTGAATTTTTAATCTTAGCCATTCTGACTGGTGTAAGGTGAAATCTCAGGGTTGTTTTGATTTGCATTTCCCTAATGACTAATGAAGTTGAGCATTTTTTAAAATGCTTCTCCACCATCCGAAGTTCTTCAGGTGAGAATTCTTTGTTTAACTCTGTACCCCATTTTTTAATAGGGTTGTTTGGTTTTCTGGAGTCTAATTTCTTGAGTTCTTTATATATATTGGATCTTCATGCCCTTTCTTTGATACTTGCGTTTCTCCATCTAGTATGTCACATTTTCGTTTGTGGTATACAGATTGGCATGAGCCAGTGTTGTGGTAAATATTATTTGGGGGTTTTCACCCTACCTTAGATAATTTAGTTGCCAAATAAAAGATATAAAAATTTTGTATTCATAATAAACCTTAAAGCACTAGAGCTGGGAAGATATTAACCTTCTTTGTTAGTTTGTCTATGTTCCTGTCAATAACCCCAAGATATCATTTACTATGTTCAGCATGAACTGCTCTTACTCCAACAGGTCAGGCCTCAGAGCTATGTGCTCACAATCCATGCTACCCTACACAACTTCTTTCTTCTTCTCTCTCCTTGTGTGGTCCCTTTCTAAGAACTTAAGCCTCAGAATGATCAGGCCCACCTACCTCTCTTCTGACCAGTCGTAGTTTGTCATCATCTTTATTGGCCAATTATTGATCCCTTAGGGGGCAAGGTTTTTATACCCGAAGCTGGTGTATGTGAGGATCTGCTCATCTTAAAGCAACCCGATCTTGGGTATAGAATTCAACATTTCAATACAAGCAGCACCAGATCAAACTTCTATAAATTAAAGTAATCAAGAAGCTTTACATTTCCTTTTTTTTTTCTTGCCATGTTTTCTATTTGTCACAGTCCCTCTTCACCAGTGCCGACGTACTTGAGATTCTAGGGCTGTATATGTCTCTTCAGCATACCTTCCCTCCTGTCTAAAAAGCCCATCTTCATGCATTAATCTTCTCTAGTCTCAGACTCCATTTTGCATCTGCTTTCTAAGTTCACCCACAGTGCTTCCTTTTCCTCAAAGGACTAGATCAATTTTTTTTATGTGTAATGCATTATTATAATATGTAGTACTTCTCACCTGATACTGCTCTTAAGGTCCTTTATTATTTCTCCCTTATATCACCTAAGCCATTTAGAAAAAGAAAGTGCATCACTTGCCTAAGGACATGCCCTTATGGCTGCTGAAGGCCAGTCACCATAGGTCAGGTACTGAGGGAGATGTGTGGAGTGGATGTTGATCACTCGACAGACTTTTCTCTGAGGGGGCAAATCTTCATGTTCTGTGGTCAGCAAAAAAAAAGGGGGAAACAACACATGTGTGTGCAAGCACATGTACATATACACACACATATACACATGCATGGGCATGAACACAAACACATACACACACACACACACACACACACACACACACCACACACATACACACATACTTACTTTATAGATGAAACAAGGTTCCACCAACTTTATTTTTTTTTCACACAGCTTATATATCCCAGCAAAATCTCTTAAGTAGTACAGAAATTACAATGTGATCACATTCTATTTTTCTTTAAGTGAATGATTACAATAAGTACAAGTGAAAAACAGCATGTTTGCCAATACCCTTACATGATTAAATATTTTATGTATTACAGATGGAAAAACCGAATGATTCCCAAGGACCAATTTACATTCATGTTGAAATAACTTTTATAGATTAACTAAGTATAAGCAAGCAGGGTATTTTCCTCAGCTGGTACCTTTACTGGCAGACTACAATTTGTGGTTACAAAGAAAAGATCAATCACTTTATTATTTATTTTAAAAATAATCTTATAAAAATTCTTAAAGGAATCAGGAATCTAAACCTTTTATATAAAAAACAACCAGTCATTTCTGTTTTAAATCCTCAGAGTGAACACCTACTCATTAACATCTTTTATTAAATCATATCGGAAGTTGGAGGTCAAAATGGGTATAAGATATTAATCATCACCTTGGTCACCAGCCTAGCTTTAGCACGTCAGCTAGTTCTAGGTGAACTGCCACTGTTCTTGTTCTCTGAACTCAATTACCAAGAGTGTGCCTTTCTGAATTTTAAAATGTTCTGCAAGAGTGTTTACATCAAAGCCATGAACAAATCCATTTTAACCTGAATATGCTAACAATCTATATCTCTAAATTCTTTCTAAGGGTGATGGAAGAATCTAATGGCAACATGTGGTAAAGATCAATCATTATTATTGTGTCAATGGTACTGCCCAATGAGAGCATGGAAACCACCTTAGCATTTTCATACAACTCATATATTATGAGGGATGACCATGAAGGCAACATGCAGGGTGAAACTCTGTTACATCATGAAGTCCTCAGGATCATAGTCCTCTGGGCTTTTCCTCCCTGAGGCACACCCATTGTTGTGTTAAAGTGTGGTCTGTCCTTCATGAGTTCTAAAGCTGCTATTCCTCTTGCAACCCATACATGTCCTGAAAAGTAATGTAGCCCTTTCGGAAAGCTGAGAGACAAAGCAAAACCAGAGTCATTATCACTGATGGGGTAAGAATCATACCAAATTGTTAAATTCACTAATCAGATCACAAAGGTAAAGATGGCTTGTCATCAGGTGGGTCAGTTTTCATGTTGATCGCACTTGACTGCAGATGGAAAGGTCTAACCTTAAATTCAAAGCTATCCAGGATGTGTGGCTGTCATCAGTAAAGCAGGGAACCACCAGAAATGGTAATGAGAAACAGAAACTAAGTGTTCTGTGGTCTTTGACTTGTCCCCAAATGTCACAAGTGGAGCAAACCTCAGTCACTATCTTGTCTACTCCAGTTTCTTGTTCTTTATTTTCTGCCATCCAGCCTTCAAATCTCCTATTGTATTTTCTAGTATACAATGTGAAGATTTCAAATTTGTTAAGTTTAAAAAACAACTATTTCCAGAGACAGAGATAGAATTTTTTTGAGTCTAATGATGTTAAAGATAGATATTTGTGGTGGTGAGTCATAAGTTATATGTTAGGGTATTACTTAAGAGTATGCATATTAAAAGTTTTATTCCATCTATCTATCTATCTATCTATCTGTCATCTATCTATCCAATTATCCATCTATTTATCATCTATCTAACTATGTATCTATGTATCTATCTATTTATCATCTATCTATGTAACTATGTATCTATTTATCATCTATCTATACAATTATCTATATTTATTTATCATCTATCTGTTTAACTATGTACCTGTCTGTATGTCTATCTATCTATCTATTTATCATCTATTTAACTATGTCTGTCTATCTCTCTATCTCTCTATCTCTCTATCTCTCTATCTCTCTATCTCTATCTATCTCTAGCTCTCTATCTTTATCTATATATCTCTATTATCTTTTTCTTCCTTCCTTTCTTCCTTTCTTTCTTTCTTTCTTTCTTTCTTTCTTTCTTTCTTCCTTCCTTCCTTCCTTTCTTTCTTTCTTTCTTTCTTTCTTTCTTTCTTTCTTTCTTTCTTTCTTTCTTTCTTTCTTTCTTTCTTTCTCTCTTTCTTTCCTCACTGAGCTATCTTCCCAGATTTAAAGTGTGATATTAGAATCCACATGCATCTGTGTACTACATGATGAGACATGATGACAGGTTGAAAGCCTGCTTGTCATGTCAGTGAGTTAGAGGTTTATTTTTTCCAGCTATGTCATTGCCATCAGAGCTCCAGATGACTGTGTCCTCTGTAGATATTCCAAAGTTCAAGGGTATATGGCTTGTAACAGACTCTGTTATTTCAGTCATGTGAGGAGCAAAGACCTATGTCCACCTCACCATGAGAATGAGTTTCCACTGGATGTGTAAGCTTTTGGAAAAGAGCTGTACTGAACAGTTGAGGTCCAATTGATATACAGAACATAAAATTTTCAGTGATTAGAGCAACAATATATTCAAGGTTTACCAAAGTAAAAACAAACACAATAAACCAGACGTGAAGTAAAATCTCTCAGTCAATGAGTTATACAGTTCAGAGAGCAAATTGATAATGTCCCACAAAACATCAGAATAAGGGGTGAACACCTGGGTTAGGACTAAGGCATTGTGTCCTAGAACTACAGGAAACAATAGAATGACCAAAAGAGGAAATAATCCTGAGGACACCAAATACCTTGTCACTATTAGTGTAGCACAGTGTGTGTGTGTGTGGGGGGGGGGGGGAGTTATGTGTTTGTGTGTTTGAGAAGTTATCCTAAAACACTAAAGATGCTCCTGAGAGCTGGGGTGTCCTCCACAATGAGAACTCCTTAGTAGAGCTTGTTTAAAGAGAATTAACTACTGTCACTAAGGATAAATCAATGGTGGCAAGGGAAAGAGAAGCATTAACTATACTAGGTGTGGTAGCACAGGACTTGAATTTCAGCAGTCAACTGTCAGAGGTTGGAGTATGCCGAGTCCAAGGATAGCCCTGACCACGTATTGAGACTCTGTCTCAACAAACAAACAAAGCTGTAAAACAATACAGTCATTGAATTCACATGAGTTTTGAGAAAACACAACTTTTTAAAATTTAAGTAATTTTTTTTTTTTTACTTATTCATTTTACATCCCACTCACTGTCCCTTCCTATAGTCCTTACTCCAACTCCTCCCTTCTCCTCAGCAGATGGGAGCACTGGATATTTCTCCCACGTTGTCATATCAAGTCTCTGCAAAGCTGGGCACATACTCTCTTACTGAGGCCAGACAAGGCAGCTCAGTTAGAAGATATCCTATGGATAGGCAACAGCTTTTGGGATAGCTTCTCTTCCAGTTGTTCAGGACCTAAATGAAGACCAAGATGCATATCTGCTATGTATGTGCAGACGTCTAGGTCCAGCCAATTTATGCTCTTTGGTAGGTGGCTCAGTCTCTGAGAGCCCCAAGGGTTCAGATTAGTCTTCCTATGGAGTTCCTATCACCTTCAGGGCCCACAATCCTTCCTCTCATTCTTTCATAAGAGTTCCCAAGCTCCATCAAAGGCTTCATTGTGGGTACCTGCATCTGTCTGAGTCAGCTGCTGAGTAGAGCCTCTCAGAAGACAGCCATGCTGGTTAGACTCCTGCCTGCAAGCATAACAGAGTATCATTAATAGTGTCAGGGACCAGTGCTTACCCATGGGATGGGTCTCAAGTTGGTCCAGTTATTGGTTGGGATTCTCTCAGTATCTGTTCCATCCTTTGTCCCTGCATTTCAAGTAGGCAAGATAAATTTTGGGTGGAAAATTTTATGGGTGAGCTGGTGTCCCTGATGCTCCAATGGGGTTCCAGCTTGACTAGAGGAGGTGGCCTCTTCAGGTTTCATATCCCTATTTCTGTGATTCTCAGCTAAGGTGATCCCCATTCATTCCTAAGAGCCTCCCCTATTCCAGGTCTCTTGCACATCTTTGAGATGCCCCCACACCACCTCCAGCTGAAGATTTCCATTCATTCTCATGGCCATCTGGCCATTCCTGTGTTTCCAAAGTGGTTACACAAGTTTGCATTCCCATAGACAATGTAAGAGGAAAACAGATATTCTAACGGACAGATATACTTAGGATTGTATTTATCAAGGAAACATGTCAGAATAGTGACAATTGGAGATGAGTTTCTCTGGCAGTGCGAATCCTTATAAATATTATTTTCTTTAAATAGAACAAATTTAAATAATACTATAATAAGAACTCGAGTTTGAATATCCACCAATTTACCAATCTGTTTTCAGGACAAGACATTTTAGTAGCCTATCATCATCATGTCTGAGAATCACTTCCTCATTTGAGTCGAATTTAAAATGACAAATCTAACACATTTTAAACACACATGTTCAGTTTTTTCTTTACTTTTAGTTCTCCTTGAAAGAGAATTCTCCATTTCTCAGCTTTGTTTTTACTTTTTTTCTGATTTTTCTGCTGTTTCTGATGAAACTTCTTGTTCAGAACTCCTGTATCTATGTTGCCTGTTTACTATGAGTGCTCTCTCCCTTCCTCTCCCCCTCCCTCCCTCCCCATCCCTTTCCCTCTCTCTCTCTCTCTCTCTCTCTCTCTCTAACACACACACACACACACACACACACACAAATACTCACTCTCTTATAAATTGTCTGTCTCTTTAATCTCAGCATTGCCTGGCTGTGTTCTTCAGCATCTCTGCCTGATATTGCATTTACACCGCACTTTGCCTTGAGTTGATAATTTCATGGCACTTCAGTCACACCTGGGTGCTGGCCTGATTCAGTTCCACCTACCTTTTATTCTGTGTTTGTGCCTTCGATGTGGTTATTAAATGTTGTTCTGTACCATGCAGGGAACTATTTAAAGTTACAGTGTTTCTTCTACAGAGAGGGTTGAAATGTTTAGCTATTTTACAAAATATCTGATTGACTAAATCCGTGATATATATATCCTCTTAAATTTGGAAAATTCAAACTTTGGAATACAAAGTTTGTGTTTCTATTTGAGCAAAAATGACCTCTTAATCTAGCATAGTGTCTTAAAGACATATGATCCTACTTTGTCATAAATATAAGTGGCTTATAGTCTAACATATGATACAAAGCTGAATACAAGACAAAGTATCTAAAGATTTTAGACTAAGGTTAAACTATGATGAGATAATATGTATCTCCCTCAGTTTGTCATCTTTTTTTGTAGCCTTTTTATTAATAATTCCCATTAGAATAGTGAAGATTTATTTCGATGGTACAACTTTTGAAGAAGTACATTATTTACCATGAAAGGTGATGGCACATTTTTTATTGGATATTTTATTTACATTTCAAATGTTTTCCTCATTCCTAATTTCCTAACCAGAAACCCCCTATCTCATCACCCTTCCTTCTGGGCTAATATCCACTTATCAGTGAGTGCATACCATGTGTGTTCTTTTGTGATTGTGTTACCTCATTTAGGATGATATTTTCTAGTTTCATCCATTTTTGATAGCTGAGTATTACTCCATTGTGTTAATATACCACATTTTATATATCCATTCCTCTATTGAAGGAAATCTGTGTTCTTTCCATCTTCGGGCTATTATAAATAAGGCTGCTATGAACATAGTGGTGCATATGCCCTTGTTATATGTTGGAGCATCTTTTTGGGTATATGCCCAGGAGTAGTATAGCTGGGTCCTCAGGTAATACTATGCCCAGTTTTCTGAGGAACTATCAGACTCCCTTCCAGAGTGGTTGTCCAAGCTTGCAGTTCCACCAACAATGGAGGAGTGTTACTCTTTCTGTCCATTCTGACCAGCATCTGCTGTCAACTCAGTTTTTGATCTTAGCCATTTTGACTGGTGTGAGGTAGAATCTCAGGGTTGTTTTGAATTGCATTTCCCTTATGACTTAGGATGTTGAACATTTCTTTAGGTGCTTCTGAGCCCTTTGAGTTTCTTCAGTCGAGAATTATTTGTTTATCTCTTTACCCCATTTTTTAATATGGTTATTTGGTTCTCTGTAGTCTAACTGTTCATGATGCTCAGATCTATGACTCCTGATCTCTTTCCTGGGTTTTCTATCTCCAGGGTAATCTCCCTTTGTGATTTCTTTATTGTTTCTATTTCTATTTTTATATCATGGATGGTTTTGTTCAATTCCTTCGCCCATTTGGTTGTGTTTTCTTATAATCCTTTAAGGGATTTTTGTATTTTTCCTCTTTAAGGGCTTCTAGATGTTTACCTGTGTGCCCCTCTATTTCTTTAAGGAAGCTATTTATGTCCTTCTTAAAATCCTGTAGCATCATTATGAGAACTGATTTTAAATCTGAATCTTGCTTTTCCAGTGTGATTGGACATTCAGGACTTGCAATGGTGGAAGAACTGGGTTCTGACGATGACAGGTAATCTGGTTTCTATTGCTTATGTTCTTGCCCTTGCCTTTACCATCTGGTTATCTCTAGTGCTACCTTCACTCACTGTCTCTGACTAGAGCCTGTCCCTTCTATTATCTTGATCATGTCAGAACTCCTCTGAGTCCTGCTGTCTTTGTGATCCTGTGATCCTGAGATCCTGTGTGTAAGAGCTTCTGGGAGTCAATCTGCCTCTGGGATCCTGAAATCTTGCTGTGACCAGCACCTGAGATCCTGTGATCCCATGATTCTATGATACTGGGTGTGTTAGAGCACCTGGGACTAGAACTTCCTCTGGGTGTTGTGAGACTTGGTGCAGAGCTAGCACCCAATGTCTGCTCAGGGCACTGGCTCAGACCAGAAGGAATCTGTGCTTTGGATCCCTGGGGGGTCCCAGGTACTGCAGGGTTGGAGTGGATGTTGTAGCCTCCTCATCTATGATCCTGGGAATGTTAGAGCACCTGGGAGTCCAGCTTCCTCTGGTTCTTGTGGGATTGGGTGCAGAGCTAGTGCCCAAAGTCTGCTCAGGGCACAGACTCAGACTGGAAGGCTGCACTTGATATTTTTATTTATAGCCCAAATGTGACAAGTGTTACATGTAAAGTTCTTATGAGATTTGGCTCAAAATAAACAGGGTTATAGTTCTTTGGGGTTTGTGATGGTTGATTAAAAATGGCCTATTGGATTTAGAATCACCATGAAAACACACTTTTCCTTATGTCAATGAGAGGTTTGTTTTTTTTTTTTTCTGAGATACTTAACTAAAGAAGAAAGAAACATTCTGAGCTTGGTGAGCATCATTCTATGGAATGAGGTTCAGGACAGAAGTAAACAAGTTAAGTGAAGTGTCTTTTGTTAGTATTATTGGTGCTGTGATGAAATACCATGACCATAATCATAATTGGAGGAAGAGTTTAACTGGCTTACATATCCAAAATCATAGTCCACTGAGAGAAGCAGAGGCAACAACTCAAACTAGAACAGGGGAACCTGGAGGTAGGAGCAGATGAAGAAGGCATGGAAACATGCTGCTTGCCAGAGGTTTGTTCCTATGGCTAACCCAGCCTATTTTCTTATAAAACCCAGAACCATTAGCTCAGAGGTGTCCCCACCCACAACAAGCTGGACCATCCCACATTAATAACTTATTAAGAAAATGTCTATAGCTAGAGTAGTATATAGACATGTTCTCAGTTAAGGTACCCTCTTCTCAGATGACTCTAGCTTGTATCAAGCTGACGTAAATCCAGGCAGTGCATGAAGTCAGTAATAACGTTATTCATTTCTGACTATGGCTGCGGTATGATTAGCAGCCTTGTGCTCTTGCTGGGGTGCCTTGACCACCATGATAAACAGTTCTGGCAAACTTTGAGCCAAAATAAAACCTTTTTTTTTCCTTTATCAGGTATATTGTCACAGCAGTGAAAAAAGTAACTAATATGCTTTTTAAAAATTTGGGGGCAACTTTTTTTTTCTTTGTGCAAACTTTTCCATCACTACAAACTGAAGTGGAAATTTCTGCTATTGGAGACTCAGTTATGTCATGTCTTTTTTTCCTGGAAACTGTCTTATGAGCGTTTGTTTTGCTATAACAGAAATGTAACTGGGTATTTTGCTGAAGCAGAAATGTTATTTTTCTGGATACTGCCTGGAAAAAAAAAAGGACCTGTGATGTTTTTCTGGAGCACAGGCTTGAGAAGACATGTGATATTTGGAAAGGGTATAAA
The DNA here is from genome assembly GCF_947179515.1 of Apodemus sylvaticus. Taxonomy (NCBI): domain Eukaryota; kingdom Metazoa; phylum Chordata; class Mammalia; order Rodentia; family Muridae; genus Apodemus; species Apodemus sylvaticus. The sequence goes on from NC_067489.1 coordinate 39,716,488, forward strand.
TATAACCCAACTGTGCACGATGTTCTATCATTGTGTCACCTTGCTATTCTTTGCTGGACTTCCATGGGCTTTGCTGATGCTGGTTTTCACTGACAATGCTAAGACATTGGTTCAACTTGCCTCCTTCACTGATCATCACTTGTTGTGAATTCATATAGAGATACGTACCAAAGAACTTCTTGTGATATTTCCGTGACTTCTTCCTCCTTCTGCAGACTTGGGCCAATCGGTAGAGCCTTGTGTTTCTTCAGGATTGAAGTGCCTTTGCTGATTTCTGAATAGTGTTTGTGAGTGGATCAAGCTATCAGTGCTAATTTGTGATTATATTGTGATTAGATGCTGCCTATTCTTCCCAGACTTCAGAGGGGTTTCTTGAGATAGCATCACACTGAGAGTATCCATCCAGAAAAGGAAGTCCCCGAGAGCCATGCCACTTTTGCTTCCAACAGCTAATGTTGGTGGAGATGTTTTGACTGATGCTGCTTGGCTGAGAAGGAAACCACCATTGCCCCAGATGCTGTTTAATGATCATTTCCATCTACATAGAAAATTTTATACTTATAATTAAAATGTAGTTGAAATGTGTGAGGTTGCTTTAGAATTTCATTTTAGAAGAACAATAGAAGAATTCTTAATCTAGAAAACACTTTTATTTCAGGTCAGTCTGTTCCCCATAGTCATTGGTTGTCCCTTTTCCAAGATACAGATTTAAAGCTTTCAGATACTGTTTACCTTGAGACCATGTTGGTGATCATAACACATACATATAAATATAGGGATGAACATAGACATACACATATAACACACTCACACACACACACACTCATATATATATATTTCTGTAAAGGATGTATTACACATTGCAGGATGCTGATTTTAACAGGTATAGAACCATATCCTGACACTAGAAAGAGGATTACCTGCTCTATGATGCAGAGATCTGATGAATGAACAAACTGAACAGTACAGCCAGCATCCTTACATACCAGTCATGATTGCTTAAATAGGGTTCCCAGAGTGGACAGCACATTTACTTGATGCATGTTTACATTCCTTATGACCCAGGTTTCATCAGTTTAATCTAAACTGACTAAAGTAGGATCTTATGGTTGTGACTCCAGCAAGTGTCAGATATGTGACTGCGATCTTTTGGTGTGATCCTGTACAACTAATAAAGCACTGTTTACACGCGGCCTTAGATTTATTCTTGTAACAATTTCATATAAGAATTTTCATGTTGGCGTCTATAACTGAGGATGAATGACAGAGAGTATTCTTTGTGTGGCCTAAAAGGCAATGGTATGTACTTATTTTATGGGTAATGGAGCTTGTGGTTAAACAGCATAATAATATGTTGAAACCGAACCCATTATCATGCACTGTCTTTTTCCTCCTTTCACACGGGGTTTCTGGAGACTCTGAGAGGCAGACAGAGTCTATAGTATGATGATGTATGTACCAAGTATTAGTTGCTACACAGTTAGCATAAGTATGAGGTAATCTTGGAAAAGGTTGTGCCTTCAGGAAACTTCTCAGACTTATTAAAAACTTGCATAGTTATTTTGAATCCTCTCTAAACACATGGTCTCTGCCTTGTCCTAAATCCTAGACTCAATCTAATTGTCAACAGAAAGTAAGCAAGCAAGCAATTTAATGGTGAAGCACTGTGGTCACTTACTAGCTAGAACAACTGCTTTTGTAACTACTTTAAATTATAGATTTCAAACACTACTTAGACTAACAAATATTTCTGGAACTCTGTATTATTCTCTAAGTGCACGCATGCTTTTTTATTTCACTGAGTCAGTGGTTTGATTTGGAGTCTGAATCTCTAATACAGTCAAGTATCTTCAGATGGTTGAATTGGGGAAAACAAAAACAACACTGCTAAATGACATAGAACTGTATAAACCTGAAAAAATCCTGTGCTCAATGAGGAAGCTCAGTCTCATAAACTGAAAGTAACTGCACATAGTGTATTAAACACATTGATAAAGTTGTCTTCTGCTCTATGGTTGACTCTTTTCTAAGGATCAGAATTCAAAGTCCTGTAGCACCTGAGTCTGACTGTCAGGAACATCACACAACAATGCTCCTTGACTGCCAAGATACAGCACTAAGAATTAAAATTTCAATGAGAAATGTAGTAAAATAAAGCTATCATAAGAATTAAATATCAATATAATGTATATTAAGAAAACTTTCATGGAATGTCTTAAAGTACTGGATACATTGTTCTAAAAGAAAGAATATGTCATAGATGTAGAAACTAAATCACCTATTTTCTTATTAGATGTTTGATACTAGAAACTTTACACTAATTGTACATGTTACCTTAACATTTTCTTTCACATTTTCATAGTTGTGAATTGTTTAGCATTTTATTATCTTTTGTGATAGTTATATCATATTCCCAACCTTTTTGGTAGGAATTATTTTTTATATTCATTTTCATGAAGACAGTGGCCACATTTTTATTATGAAAATATTCTAACATATTTTCTTTTCTGGACTAAAGGCTTATGCACAAAGAATGACCAATGAAAGCATTATCATCCATTTATACATAATAGAAAATTTTCAACTTCTTAGACAACTTGGAATTCTTTCAAGAAGGAAATGAATCTTTGCTTTGTCAATTGTGATTTTTATATTAGCAAAAGCAAGACAGTATAGGAATTATTGTTGGTCTATCTGGAATTACATTTCTAGCACTCTGAAAGCTCATCTTTTTCAGGGGCATCATGCTTTTACAAGTTTGGTTGGTAATAGTGTTTTGTGACACAATAAATATAAGCTAAGGAGAGTTTATCACACTTTCTCTTTATAGAACAGAATGAATGATCATCTATTGAAAAGATAACAAAGTAATTGAGAAAGAAAACTTTATTTTTTTCTTCTCAACTCACAAAGAGAGAAAACCACACTGGCTAAAAATTGTCTACCCAAAGAAAATATTAAAACCAACTTATGGGCCTGTCATTATTTGAAGTCCTATAAACTTTAACCAGTCATTTCATTTCTAAGATTAATACTGGGCAAATTATACATACTAAAATGATTATTAAGGAAAATGTAGAAAACACATCAGAATAACATACATAGTTATTTCCTCAAACACTTGCCTTAATTGTACTCTTTAGATGAAAATTAATTATTGTTCAGTATGCAAAAGTTAGAATCTTAATGCCACCTGAAGTGTTATAAGCAAACAGACTACATGAAAAAGAACACACACTGAGTCCTGACACAAAGATAAATGAAAGACAGCATGATGCTGGGAATCTACTATTGTAGAACATGGTGGTATTGGGACTTGACTGGGTGCTAACAGGAGGCAGCTGAGGGAGCACTTTAAGCACTTGCAATTGTATTCAAGGAGATGGAAAGACTTTGAGGGCATAACAGACAGTCATGCATAGAGGGGAAACATAAACCAACTGCCTATAGGGAGCAAACTGATTTCCTACCTACAGGCTGAGGCAGCACAGCTCCATCTAAAGAGAATGGGCACGAGCTTTTGATAGCATTTGTCATGTCAGGCGATTGCTTCATTTCATTAAAAAAAAAAAAAAAGGATCAGGGTGTTTTGTTTTGTTTTATGGAATTTCCTTTTGTTTCTCCTTTCTTTTGTCAGTTTAGTGTTACTAGCTAGCCAGCATAAAATTCTATTTTCAGGCAATATTTTTGCCTGGCATCAGAACCATACCCAACGAGGTCCTGTAGTAAGCAGCAACTAATGGTCCAGTTCCTGATCCAAAAATAGAAGAGTGGGGACTTAAGGAGATCTTTCTCTTGACTTCTTTTAAAATGTGTTCTTTTTATTATTTTTTTGGAGAATTTTACACATTGGCTGTATTTTGTTCATATTCATCCTCATCCATGTCCTGTCAGAGCCCTTCCCCACTCCCTAACCACACAACTTTGCTCCATCATTTTTCTTTTTTTTTTTATTCGATATAATTTATTTACATTTCAAATGATTTCCCCTTTTCTAGCCCCCCCCACTCCCCGAATCTTAAATCCATCAATTCCCACTAGTTCTGCCTATATACTCATAGGTGAGTGGCCATCCACCGGAGTCCAGTCTACCAAGGACCACACCCTTAAAGAAATCCAACTCTCCCTCTTCTGGCAGCTCCCAATTACAAATAGCTTCTTGGTTTGACTTGGGCCTTCATGCCTTCCTCCTCTCCCCCGTCCTCAGATTTAGTCTGTCATGTGCTTGCGTAGATCAATTATATGCTGTTATGACTGTTGAGTTTGTATGTACAACTTCCCTATTTTATCAAGAGAGCAATTTCTTTGTAGTTATAAATTGCCTTTGGATTTTTTTTTTTTTTTGGTTTTCATCTCCTCTTTCCTGCAATAATTCCTGAAATTTGGGGGAAGGGGTATAACATAGGGTCCCATTTAGGGTTGAGCCTCTTATTTTCTATACTTTGACCAGTTATAGGTCTCTTTGTTAATCACAATCTCTTCAAAAGGAAGCTCCTTTAATGAGGATTGAGAGGTACACTACTCTCTGGGTGTGAGAATAAACCATCTAGCAACATGTTTATTATCTTCATTTGGCAGAATAATAGTAATAGGTTCACCCCTAAGGCACCCATCACTATAGCTACTCCTTCCTGCTCTTATCTTCTTAAAAGTGGGGCCCATGGCCAGGACAACTCCCACACAACTAGATTAAAATGGAGGAGCTGACCTGGTACTTACATAGAGTCCTCAACCTTCTGTTCCAGTCTCCTAGGTTCTGGGAGGCACTTTGCAGGCTACTGAGATAAAAACTTGGACATCAAAGCAGTCACAAAATTTTTGACCTATAGAACCTGTCTTGCCTGAAATGTAAGCTGGGACAATAATAATGGAGAACTTGTGGGAATTGTCAACCAATGCCAAGGCTAAATGCACTTAAACAGGAATGTATCATGGGCAGCTAAGCCTTTGGAATGGACATTTGGCAGGAATGTGGAGAATGTTCTGGGTGAGGGCAAAAGTGGAGACAGGAAACTACCCAGGGAGTAAGTCCAGGTAGGAGACATCACTTAGAACGTTTATGTGATTAGTTATACACTCAGCAATTATGGAGGTTCAACTTTCCAGAAACTGGCCAGGCAATTAAACAATGCTAAAGTAATGGGGGTGGGGGAGGAGACACGATGCTGCTTTTAATTACAATTACATTAAAGGAACAAGAAACAATCAAATATCCAGTTTTCTCGTGTTTGTAAAAATTTAGTAAAAATTAAAAAGGGCAATGGGATGGCTAAGACAGGACTAAAAATAACAAAATTGGGGCTATACATTTACAAAGGTGACAATTAAATTTGACAGAGGAGAGTGCTCTGCATGAGTAATGTGTGATTAATTATAAATATTCAGGAACTGGGTAAAGGTTTGCAGGTATGTTTACCATTAAGAATTGAAATGACTTTTATTGCAACTTTATTTTCAGGAGTGTGCATGATAAGGATGATTCTTTTCCATAGTATTCAACTCTAAGCATTTGGAACAATCGTTAACTGCTAGTCTAGTGTACAGATGCTCAACTATAAGTCAATACATAAGGACTTGGAAATGTACAATTTCTGTTTACTAAAACAAGTTATTAATTAGTACTATATTCTAACAAAATCATATTCTGAAATTAAGAATGGTATATACAGTACTGATTGTGTTAACTATCTAAAGTAAATATAAAATAATCACTACATACCTAAGTTGAAATTTGAGAAACTGAAAGAAAACACAGGTCACACATGAGTGACAGATGCTGTAATATTTGAAAATGTACTCTTATAGGTGTTCGTAGGAAGAGAAATGATTAAGGATTTTTGAAGAAAAATGTGTCACTAACATATAAAGTTCAAAATTTTGTAGTATTTATTGATCTGCAGGTTTCACAAGTAACTGTCTCATATTACTCAGTAAGATAAAGGATTAATCATTCCCTTGAAATCCTGTGATCTTAATTCTAAAGTTTTTTTTCCTTCCTTTTGTATTTCTTGATGTTATAATACCAATAGTTTATATTTGCTACTTAGAAGTCAATTTGCCTACGCAAACTCTTAAAGTATATTAGGCATGTTGTTCATTTGAGTAATGACATTAAGATATTTTATTTTATATTTTTATTTTAAAAATGCAGCTCTTGAGGGGGTTTGTAGCCCCATGGAGGGAGCAACATTGTCAACCAGCCACATACCCCCAGAGCTTCCTGGGACTGGACCACCAACCAAAGAGTATACATGGAGGGACCCCTGGCTCTGGCTGCATATGTGGCAAAGGATGGCCTTGTTGTACATCAATAGAAGGAGAGGCCATTGTGCCTGAAGGTGTTTGATGCCCTGTGTAGGGGAATGCCAGGAGGGAAGAAAAGGGAGTGGATAGGTGGATGGGGGAAGCACCCTCATAGAGGCACGGGGAGATGGGTTAGGGGGTTTCTGAAGGGGAGACATTGAAGGGGGAAAACATTTGAAATGTAAATAAAGAAAATATCCAAATAAAAAAAAAGAATGCAGCTCTTGAAGCAGGTCACACATGAAGATAGCACATTATATTGCAGAGAAATAAAATAAACAAAGGAATTATTCTCTCGATTGATGGATAGCCAAGGATTATGCATCAGTACCAAAACCATACTGTTTGCCAATGATTAAATCATTTACAGAACTGCCAAATGTCTAGTACTGGTGTTTACAGAGCCATGATATCATAGTGTAGTGTTTTATCCTTTTTTTTTTAGTAAAAACTCTGTCTTAGTCAACAGAGTTAATCATTTGATACATTTCCATGTGCCAGATGCTCACATTTAAGTTGGCTGTAGCTCAAGAGGATTGGTGAAGGAAATTTATGTTTAACCATGTTGTCTTACAATTTGTGTATTTGTATGTGATGTTAATTGAAGAGTGCGGGTTTTAACTGGAAGAAAATAATTTGTTGATGAAGTCTAGTCTCAGAGAGTAACAAAAGAATACAAGCCATGAACTAGTCAAGAAACAAAACACAAGCAAAAACAGTCCCTGCAAAAGATAAAAATTACACCATGTACGCAAAAGTAACATGGAAGTCTGAGTCCCAAGACAGGGATGTCTTAGCTTTTTGATCTGTGGACTCCTTATAAACATTATTAATTCAAAGAAATGATGTTGAAGCTCATTCAATTTTAAGACATCCTTGACAAAATAATAATAATAAGTAATCATTGGAGATTTCTTTTAAAACTCTATGCACAGTTAAATTGGTTAAGTCTGCACAACATTTGACATCTGGTATTACCATTCTCTTCCATGATGTAAAGGGCAGATTTTATTTCTTTATATTACAAATGAGCCAACTAAGGCATATACATCTTCATGAATTTACTTGTAGTTGACTCTCTTGGAAAAAGATTTAAAATTATAGCAGCATTTGAAGTATCATTTGAGGTTGGTTTTACTATCATGATGTGGACTTTCCAGTCTCTTTTATAATCAATTGAATACCTGCCTCTAAGCTCATGTGTATGATTTATAGGCAGAAGTATTGTGTAGAATCTCTCCAAAGGCTGTTTAAGGGCTCATACAGGGAGGAATTAAGTAACTCTGCTCTTCATGTTTATCTTAGTTGTTGACTAAATGCAATGGTGACTAAGTTTCATATGCCTATTTTAGGGTATAAAACAAGTTTGCTCATGAGGCTCACATGCTCAGAGAGAAGAAGAGATTATCATTCTTGTTTTAAAATGAATTCATGAATCCCTTATTTCAGCTTTGGAGTATAAAACTCCTGATTTCTAAATGAGAGAAAATCTTCAATATGTAGGCCACCTTAATATCTCACACGTTGTTTTCACAAGTGTGGATACTAGCATTGACTTTATAAAAATATTAGTATCAGCAGAGCTGACTTTTATATTAAGCTTTGTATCATTTCAAACAATTTTTAAATTTAACTGTATTTTGATCACATTTATGTACATTTACATAAATGTATTCTTCCCTTCGTCCAAGTCATTCCAGACCCCTTTTCACTCCCTATCCACAAAATTTTAAGCTCTTCATCAAAAATAAACAAAAACAAAATAACAAACTCCCCAAACCAAGAAAACAAAATTAAACAACATTCAACAAAACAAACTAAAATAAGCAAGAATCAAACAAACAAAAAATAACCAAATAAAAGCACACACATGCACACATATGTACACACACACACACACACACACACACACACACATACACATACCAAACTAAGAAACAAACACAAAAAACATGTGGAATCTATTGTATGCTGGTTGACCACTTGGGAACATGAGTCCTTCCCAGAGAGGTTGATATACCCACTGTCATTCCATTTGAGAAAACTGATTTTTCCCCTCCAAACAGGTATAAATGGCAGTTCCTTTTTTAACCTTTACCTTACTGGTTGGGCTTTTATTCATTTATTCAATTCATTAATGATATAACAATATAATAAAATAAAACAAATACTACATTGAAATTGGTGAGGAGTCAAAGAGAAGCACAAGAATCTGAGATCCACTAAGAAATTTTATGAAATCACTAAAGTAGCAGCCATAATATGTAAGCAGAGGACCCAGTGCAATCCCATGCAGGCCCATGATCAGAATATATTAAATAAAAAAATAATAAAAAAGAAAATTGGAGAAAAATGATATGAGAAATTTTACAACATATAACTGTTAGATTTTGAAGAAATCTAAGAGATTATTAAGTAGTAGTAATAATTATCCAGTCTCTTGATTAACTAATCTTTTATGAAACATACTAGTGGAGGAAACAATACATTTTAATTCCTTTGATGTGTATCTTAGTTTTAATACTGAGGAAAATAAGAAAAATACTGAAAATAAGGAAAATACTGAAAAAAATAAGAGGATTATAAATGTGTATAGAGATGATAGCCGACATATTTTAAAAAGCATAGTTGAAAGATGAATTGGGATAGTAAACTTATTTTTTTAAATCCAGACTGCTACATAGTAGATTTTCAGAAAATATTAGTTATTTTGAAGGTTAAGAATTGTGAAGTTGTAAGAGAGTGTGGGTGGGAGGGGAGCCCACTCATACAGGCAAAGGGGAGCTGGGAGGGCAGATGTGAGATGGGGTGTTGGTAGAGGGGTAACCTGGAAGTGGGATATCATTTGAGAGGTAAACGAATGGAATGATTACTTTAAAAAAAGAATTGTGACGTTTGTAGAACAAAAAAAAAATTAGAAGTGAGAAAAGGTGAATGACTGATTTTCAGAAGCTAGTATTTCATGGACATAAAGATATGGCAAAAACTTTGTTGCATTCTGAGGCACTTAAACATCAAGAAAAGATGTAGAAATATCTTCATCCTTGCTCTGTCAGTAACTAGTCATGTGTCTGGTGGATACATGTGACATGACTTTCACTTAATGAACACTGGGATTTTTTTTTTTTTTTTGATAATCATGACGTTCTTCTCTCTAATGTTTTAGAACATCCTAAATCTTGATTTAATGACCTGACTCCATTGTTACATATTTCTTCTAACACCAAGAACAAGAAACAAAGAAGGAAAAGCTCACAGGCAAAACGGAAAATGCATGTATTTCAAGAGATAGCATACACATTTATATTATAAAAACTATTCATTTTAAAGCATCCTTACATAGTGATTCTTCATATTTTTTCCAGACCACTGCTCTTTTTAATTCACTGAAATTGTCATTGTAAGTAGGAGAAAATTGTTTTCTTTGACTCAAATCCAGTTAATGAGAAACAGCATTATGAATCAAGGGCGCAAAACTCCAGCTGAAGCTGGAATTCTAAAAGTCCCAAAACTATCTTCCATCCTTTGATAGTTCTAAAAAGTATTTTCAAAAGTTCTGTTCTTTGCATTTGCATCCAGTGAATTAATGACAGACAATCATGTAATTATCTACTCTTTAGAAAAATTACAACACAATAAAGTATACACAGGATGGATGTTAATAGCACTTCATTTCATGGTTCTCTGACAAATACTCACAAAATATTTCAGGGTTTGTAGGAAGAAAAGTTGTAGCAATTAAAATGCTAAACTTGTAAGAAGAGAAAATAGCATCTCTGCTCAAAGATTAGGGCACTTTAGAAGTTGTTTTACTTTGATTCTTATTAAAAGATCCCAAATGGACCAATTTTGCACTAATGTCAAACCAAGTTTATTTTATGGCCAAGCTTTGTAAAGTGAAACGGAAGTGTATTGTCTGAGAACAGCAGATTTTCTGCAAAGGATTATGGCAGGGACTCTGTAGGTACATTGTTAGTAGTTATGAAAACTGAATTAAAGGAATTAGAGAAAAATGTGAAAATTTGTAAAAAAAAAAAAAAGGAGCCATGCTTATTAAAATTTGATGTATAAGTTGGTAAAATACAGTATTAGTGTTTGTGCACTTTTTTAAAAAAATGTTTTCTTTAAAGTAATGTTGGTTTTGGCCATTTAGCTGGGGTGAGCTTATATATATTTTTAAGGAAGTAGAATTGAGGTGTGCTGTTATTCATGAGAATGCAAAATTTAAATGATAAAACTTGTGTTATGGTGTCCGAAAGCATGTGGTTTGAAGATATCATGGATTATTTCAATGAGACAGACTGGCAGAACATATTTTTGTTTGACATGCTCACTATAGTTTGGGGAAGTAGACCAGACTCCTGATTAGATTACTAGTGGTTAAAACACATTTCCAAAAAACATGTCACCAAACTACTACTTAGCGGAATCTAAGAAGTACACAAATATTTTTGGAATGAGTATAATTGGTGACCTATGTTCAAATTATTTTGGAAACTGCTGCTTTTTTCATTCCTTCGTATGTTCTCACTATGAGTTAAAGAATGTGTTTTTTCCAAGAAATCTTAAGTTTACTTAGAAATAAGGGCAGGGCATGATTTTCATGTATATGATCTTTCAGCTGTCACAAGACAATTTTCAAGATTATAGCAAGAACAGAATGTCACTATCAGAAGTATCGTTGATTCTCCCTCTCCTCCCCTTTGATCTCTCTGTGTGTGAGTGTATGTGTGTATGTAAATGTTTATGTGTGTGTGTATATGTCTATATATATGGTATAAATACTTAGTATATGTAAAAATATGTGAAAATTAGAACATGAGTCACGTGCATAGTGGCCAGAGGTGGATGATGAATATAAGATTCAGCCAATCCTCTTCATTATTTTTGAGATGTTATCTCTAACTGGACCTAAACCTTATGGATTTGGCAAGACTTATCAGGCAATAAACAAAACTCTGGGGACCTTCCTGTCTTGCTTTTTCCAGAACTTAGATTAAGAGTAAGAATCATTATGGACAACTATTTTTAGATCTTAGGAATCTGAACACAAGTTCTAATCCTTCATGCCAGGCAACGACTATGCTAAATTCTCATCCACTGTGTACCAGCTCCTTGGAGCATTTTGCTCCCGTGTAATTAGAACTTTATACCCACTGACCAACTATTAATACTTACCAGCCCACTCTCTCTATCTCCCAGCCTTTGATAGCATTTGGTTGACAATCACTGAAACACAAGTTTTTCAGAGTTCTCATGAGTGAACAAATGTGACAACTTTTATTACTGTGTCTTGCTTATTTCAGTACCAAAGTGCAAAATGAAATGTTTGAATGACTTGAGACTGTTACTGTAATAAGATTCAAACATGCAGATATTTTGAGACCAGAGAAACTTTCTCAACTCCATTTGTTAAAAGCACTTAAAGCACATAAATCATATAAAGCACTTAGTGCACGAATGATGATCTGAATTAGCTCCCAGTACACATATGGAAGGAGAGAACTCATTCACAGAGGTTTACCCATGGCTTTATACCTGTATCATGGTATGCTTGCATTCCTAAACATACACACATGCATACACATACACAATAAATACACAACAACAACAATATTGATACATTAAAAATACATGTCTCTTTACAGCAAGAAAACAAAAAATAAGCAAAAGTAATATTTAGTAGACAGTTTGTGATACTAATGACTATGCTACTAATGACAAGGAACACCCCAATGTTTCTTAGTATATTTTCTGTCAAACAAATCTTTACCAGGCATCTCGAATCTAGAAGAAATTTGGTAAAAGTAAATCTGTATTAGGGAAGAGCATACCAATTGCCTTTTCAGTGTCAAACAATCAGCCCTGAAAATGTATATACAAGCGGTTTTTCACCAAGAAATAACACTTGGCAAAAAAAAAAAAAATAAATGTTGGTCACGAATTTGAAGAAGAGAGGGAAGGGGTGTATGGAAATGTTTGGATGGAAGAGGGAGAAAAAAGAAATAATGTAATCATACTAGAATCTCAAAAATGTTTTAAAATATTAAGACTTGAAAATTCACTAAATACTCCCATTTAGTAAAGAAGAATAGTTCAACCATGAAAAGCATTCTCTTTTCTCTTTAAGTGCCCTCCACTGAGATTAGTCTTCTGTAGAGAAAATATGATATCATAAAATATGCAGCATGAAGCATATGATCCAGCAGTGCCCACTCTGATGTAGGAAATTTACTAGATGTGTCACAGTGCTGCACAGACAATAGAGAGGACAAGCTATTAAAATGCTTGCAGAACACAACCAGCAAGACTCAGCAACTCTCTAAGGCAGCAACTTCTAATGGGGCACCACTTTCTCAATCAATCAATCTGGGCTTTTTATGTGCTGTTGGCAGACATATAACTAGAAATATAAAAGAAATTTTCAGTGGCTTTCAGAAGCTTGAAATTTATTAGAAGAGAGGAATAAGAATAATAAAATCATAGTAAAAGAAACACAAGTCAACCAATGTTCCTCTCATGAGTGATCTCTTTTATCCACACATGGATTGCTTACTTAATAATTGCTCATAATCTTATTGTCTACTTTATTTGATACAATCATGTCCAGTAACATCAGCTTTCAGCTGGTATTGGTGTGATTATAATATATTTGCAATATGATTTAGCTGTTATAAAATTAAGTAATAATGTCAAAAGAAAAATATAATTCTAAATGAAAATGCAATTCACATAGAGGTTATGTAGCAGTTGGCCCCTAGTCATAGGAGAATTGAGCTGACTGTATGGAAAATGTGAACTGTACTAATTACGCAATGTGCATAAATTATAACTAGGAAACAAATACATAAAGATGGAGATTTCCAGGGCTGGAGAGATGGCTCATTTTCAAGAGCATGTTCTGATCTTGCAAGGACCCCAGTTCTGTTTCCAATGCCAGTGTCATACAAACAAACCCTCTGTATATCACCCAGGAGAGGTAATAGCTGTTGGTCTCTGCTGCCACCAGGATACACACACACACACACACACACACACACACACACACACACACACACTTCAAAATAAAATGTTTATTTGTGGTGATTGAGATTTCCAAGCTCCTATTACCTTTGGCATTGTTTTTCATGTATTGTCATAAATATGGACTTTTTTGGGTTTCTGGGTGTGTTATGTAAGCCATGGTTAATTTGATATAGATACTCTGAGAGATAAAGAGAACTTTAACCACCCAGGAAATTTTAACTATTTGTAATAAGCCTACAATGTCAGGTTGAAAGACAACAGAACCTATAATGCAGGCATTATAAACACCCCAGGATTTTAACTAATGAGCTTTTGGAAAACACTTGGATTCTACTTATCAAAAAACTCCAGTCACCAGTTGTTATATTAAGTGTTGTATTCACTATGAAAAATAAAATAAGAGTCACTTCATTTCCCTCAGAGTTTAATTCCTTCTTAACTCTCTCAAATATCACAGAATTAACCCAATAGAACAGGATTTACTCATCATGATACCTAACTTCTAAAGGCCTATGAATATACTGTTTCATTTCTCTGAGATTTTTATGTGCCCGTTTCTATTTTTATTTACAGGAAGTTAATTTTTAATTTATTAACCTGTTTATACATTTAATTTACTTAATTTTCTTATTCCTGTTGTTTCTGAAATAAAGAAACCAGAATATATATTCCTCTCACTTGTACTAAATTTACATGTTTTATATTTTTTATTAATATTTTGTTTACCAAGTATGTATGAAATGAGTTGTGTTAGTCAATGTCACAAAACCTTTGACAAGTGTGGATTTCATATTATGCACTAGCAGTTAGTTGGCTATATTCAATTGTAACATATTGCATATGAAGAGATTTAAAATGTGAATGATTTTATTCTTTTCATTGTCAAATAAAGTAGAGAAGGCTGTTTGATGCTGGAATCTGGGAGCTAATTATAATAATTAAGACTTGTTACTCTCCATTGACAGTGATGTAGTTTCCCAGTATGGTGCAGCATGGCAGCAAGGAATGCCACCAAGAGGATCATCTTGATCTCTACTTCAGTGTCATCATTGGTAAGTGTTGTGTCATAACCGTTGGGAGAACACTACTCATTATTTGCAGTATGTAAATTGGGCACTAATATAAACAGCCAGCCAGCCTACTTTTGACATATTTCAGAATCATCTCCATATTATACTGATAAGGAGATAAGTAGCTTTCTTTCTTTCTTTTTTTCTTTTTTCTTTCTTTCTTTCTTTTGTTTTTTCTTTGTTTCTTTCTTTCCTTTCTTTCTTTCTCCCCCCTCCCTCCCCCCTCTCTCTCTTTACTTCTCTCTCTCTTCCTATATAGTAGCTTTTGAAATAGTCTGCAAAAAGAGCTATAAAATTAGCTAGTCTGGGTTCTCTGGAATTTATAAAATGAATATCTATCTATATCTATGTCATATCTATCTCTATCTCTGTCTCTGACTCTGTCTCCGTATCTATATCTATATCTAAATCTATATCTATATAATTGATTGTAATGATTTATAGGCTGCAGTAAAACTAGCACAGCAATGGTTGGCTGTAAATAGGAAGTTCAAGAATCTAGTAGTTTCTCAGTCCCATGAGGCTGGGTATTATAGCTGTTTTTCTGTATAAGGTAGATCTTGAAGAAAGAGGCTCCAAAAGATAAGTTGGCAAGTTAAGTGCAAGCAGGAAAAGAGGAAGGAACCATTCCTTCTTCCATTGTCCTTATGGAAGCCTCCAACAGAAGGTATAGCCCAGATTTAGGTGTGCCTCAAGATCTGGATTAAAGGTTTGTGTGTCTTCCAGCCTCAAGGGCTGGGTCAAAAGCTTATGTCTTCCAGCCTCAAGATCTGGGCTACAGATCTGTCCCATTCATTTCTGAATTGCAGTTCATTCCAATATATCCAAGTTGACAATCAGAAATAGCAATCACAGCAAGAAAATTGCTTTAGGGTGCATACAGAGATGACATGGGCATCAAAAAATGGATATAGTACTGTTTGTTTCTGTGCAACATTTTCTATTCTGTCTTCTATAACCTCTTCTCCCATTTAATGAATGTTTAGTTACTTAAGGATAAATATATAGATTCTATTAAGTTGTAGTTATTTTAATTCAATTTTAGGTATACTTATCTTACCTTGTAATAATTAATTTTACTATTTAGTCATCCGTGTGTGTGTGCATGTGTGTGCGTGTGTGTGTGTGTGTGCATGTGTGTGCGTGTGTGTGTGTGTGTGTGTGTGCATGTGTGTGCGTGTGTGTGTGTGTTTTATGCATATGTATGCAGCTACCTGAGGAAGCCAGAAGAGGGAGTGGATGCCTGAAGCTGGAGTTACAGATAGCCTATTTGGTCTCCTGACAGCCCACTTAACTGCTGAAACATCTCTCTAGCCATGACTTCATGGTTTATTGTCATCTAGCGCATGTGATATTTCTTATGAACAAATCAAAATTAAAAAAATAACAAAAACATCCTGGGATTTGCTTTAGAATGATTAAAAATAAATTTTCATGGTTGCTTCTCTATATTCTGAAGCTAGTGGGAGAGAGAACTTTGACTAAAATTATCATAAGCATTAGCTGTAAAGCATAACCTTTTCTCCAATATAATATTATAGAAAGCAGCTTGATATAAGGGCAAATATCAATGTAATGAGTTATTTCTAGTCTTTTCCCCTGGACAAACAATATCCTAAGCCTTTGTTTGGAATAATCAATAGAAAACCAGTTGCTTTACGTAAGAGAGTAAAGGAAATGTGGAAGCACAGGATTTTTCCTTAAAAAGGTGAAAATGATCTTAGAAGCTTCTATCACCACCCAATGATGATTCCCCACACCAGAAATGATATGGGAGGATTAGTGTAATCTATTACCTTCAGTAAGACAGTCCATAGACTTTTAAGACTGCTTTAATCCACTGTCAGCCAATGGGGAAAGATTAAAAATCTGAAACCCCTCTTAGCAATTACAATTTTGAAAAATCCCCTTGGGAGTACTCCATATATGGACCTTGGAGAAAATCAAAGCAACTTGAGACTTATTATATAAGAATGACGTACAGAAAAAGACCATGGAGGTTATATGAAATAAAGCAGAGCAAGAGTCAATAATTTAGTAAGGACAGAAAACCATAATAGAAGAGAGTATTTATTTTAAAAAAATGTGTGATTTATACCACAGGCTTCAACACAAATATTTAACAGTAACTTGTAGAGTTGATGGAAAGAAAAAAGCTTTGGTCAGTAATAAAGTCATTTAACTGAGTACTTAAGAAAGGGGCTCTATAATACCTTGTTATGAAGTAGAGAACAACCAAGAAGCCTTTGTCAAGTGTGAAAGATGAAAATAAATATATGTAACTTTTAGGAGATTCACATAGCACTTGGTGTCAATATGTACAGGAAAGGACAATCTGAACTATTTACTCCTGGAATGTGTTCACTGCTTACTACTAGAGGTGCTGGTGACCTCATTCACTCAGTGAACATTGTCCTAAATCTCCTAGATTATTATTCTAATCTATGCTCAAGATTCACTTTTCCCCACTAAGTAGACATTTCTTCCATGACCTTCATGACAATCACTACAACTTGAACACCTTTAAGGAGTATAAAGTATTTCTTTTTCATGTGCACCTGGTTAACAGATTTTCCTCCTAATTAACAAATTCAGATTTAAATTTTAACATTATAGTCTATGAATTGTGTGTATATTTCATTACATTGAACTTACTTCTTAATTTTCACTGTTCTATATATAAGCATGTGTATATTGCCAAGCAGATGTGTGTAGAGGCCGGAGGTTGATGTTGTCTTTTTTGATTGCTTTTCAATGTAGTTGAGATGGGATCTCTTACTATAGTAGAATCTGTGTTTTGGTTACACTTGTTAGCCAGTGAGCCCTGGCCCTCTCTTCTACTCTGCTCTCCCAGTGCTGGTCTTACAGCAATGTGTGCTCACTTTGTACTCAAAACAATGTACTCTTCCCAATTTGTTGGTTGCCAATTTGTCCTCTTGATGGTGTCCTTTGCCTTACAGAAACTTTGTAATTTTATGAGGTCCCATTTGTCAATTCTTGCTCTTAGAGCATACGCTATTGGTGTTCTGTTCAGAAACTTTCTCCCTGTACCGATGTCCTCAAGGGTCTTCCCTAGTTTCTTTTCTATTAGCTTCAGAGTGTCTGGCTTTATGTGGAGGTCCTTGATCCATTTGGATTTGAGCTTAGTACAAGGAGACAAGGATGGATCAATTCGCATTCTTCTGCATGCTGACCTCCAGTTGAACCAGCACCATTTGTTGAAAAGGCTATCTTTTTTCCATTGGATGTTTTCAGCCTCTTTGTCGAGGATCAAGTGGCCATAGGTGTGTGGGTTCATTTCTGGATCTTCAATCCTGTTCCATTGATCCTCCTGCCTGTCACTGTACCAATACCATGCAGTTTTTAACACTAATTGGGAAAAGATCTTCACCAATCCTACATCAGATAGAGGGCTAATATCCAATATATATAAAGAACTCAAGAAGATAGACTCCAGAAAACCAAACAACCCTATTTAAAAATGGGGTACAGAATTAAACAAAGAATTCTCACCTGAAGAACTTCGGATGGCAGAGAAGCATCTTAAAAAATGCTCAACTTCATTAGTCATTAGGGAAATGCAAATCAAAACAACCCTGAGATTTCACCTTACACCAGTCAGAATGGCTAAGATTAAAAATTCAGGAGACAGCAGGTGTTGGAGAGGGTGTGGAGAAAGAGGAACACTCCTCCACTGCTGGTGGGGTTGCAAATTGGTACAATCACTCTGGAAATCAGTCTGGCGGTTCCTCCGAAAACTGGGCACCTCACTTCCAGAAGATCCTGCTATACCACTCCTGGGCATATACCCAGAGGATTCCCCACCATGTAATAAGGATACATGCTCTACTATGTTCATAGCAGCCCTATTTATAATTGCCAGATGCTGGAAAGAACCCAGGTATCCCTCAACAGAAGAGTGGATGCAAAAAATGTGGTATATCTACACAATGGAGTACTATTCAGCCATTAGAAACAATGAATTCATGAAATTCTTAGGCAAATGGATGGAGCTAGAGAACATCATACTAAGTGAGGTAACCCAGACTCAAAAGGTGAATCATGTTATGCACTCACTAATAAGTGGATATTAACATAGAAAACTGGAATACCCAAAACACAATCCACACATCAAATGAGGTACAAGAAGAAAGGAGGAGTGGTCCCTGGTTCTGGAAAGACTCAGTAAAGCAGTATTCGGCAAATCCAGAATGGGGAAGTGGGAAGGGGTGGGTGGGAGGACAGGGGAAGAGAAGGGGGCTTACGGAACTTTCGGGGAGTGGGGTGCTATAAAAAGGGGAAATCATTTGAAATGTAAATAAATTATATCGAATAAAAAAATTAAAAAAAATAAAATAAATAAAATAAAAGCATGAAAAAAAACAACAATGTACTCACTTTCATGTGAGTACTGAGACTCTAATTCAAGTCTTCATGCCTTCACAAGTACTTTACTCACAGAGCCATTTGCTTGAACTACATTCTGGCTTTTAAAAAAAATATAATATGAGTATTTATCTAAGTCAGTTTACAAGGGGGTCTAAAGGCACTGTTCACATTTAACAGGAAAGAATACATATAGCCTATAGGGTGAAGATATGTCTATACAACACACAGTAGTGATTGCTTGAGAATTTAGAGAAAGGGGCTAAACCAAGTTTTCTTCAGGTGCTATTTACTTACTATGTAGCTTAGGATTCTTCATGGGGTAAAAATCTCTCATGAAAATCAGTCTTCATTAAGTGCCTGTGTACATCATAATTAATTTCATAATTTTATAAACTTTTACTGTTTATTGCTGTCAGTCACTGGACCATATCTGTATTAACTGATGTGTTCTGTTCTCCAGCTCTCTCCTAGATTAATAGGATCATACACTTAACATGAAGAAACAGTGGAGCTCAGTTACTCATCCAAGACACTATCAAGGAAATAGTGAACTCATCTGAATATATGTTATCTACTCCCAGGTACAATTGGTGTGCATTTTAGTTACCATCTATGCTATTGACTCTATGATCATGCATTATGAGTGTACCCTCATGAATGTACTTTCACTTATAAGTGCACTTTCCTTTATGACACAAAGTGACACTTTCTGTCAGTTTAGTTGAACCAATGCATATTGAACATTTGCTATTCTTGTCTGGAATGGGGGCTACAAATACAGTTAAGACCCAGTTCCCACACAGTCAGAGACTGGTACTCATTCTTCTACCCAGCCATTCCAGTAAGACCAGCCAGCTCTGTTGCTGCTAAAAGGCTGACACTCTCAGTCTTGGTTTTGGACAGTGAATTGCTATTAAGGGTAAGAGTTGGTTTACTTCAGGGGAGAAAGATGGTGAATGGGACTGGGAAGCTATGACTACAGCAACCCATTTAGGTCTGGAATTGAGAAGGAGCAATGCAACATTGCTGAAGGCTACAATCCTATTTGCTGACATAGCCTCTCTCTGTGTATAGAAGTAAAAATTGATATTTTGGCTAGGAGCCCTTAAGGAACAACACACACCATTTATTAGAC
Source organism: Apodemus sylvaticus (assembly GCF_947179515.1). Taxonomy (NCBI): domain Eukaryota; kingdom Metazoa; phylum Chordata; class Mammalia; order Rodentia; family Muridae; genus Apodemus; species Apodemus sylvaticus. Next base: position 39,736,411 of record NC_067489.1, read on the forward strand.
AAAAATTATACTGTTCAATGGGAAGAAAACAATTCATGAGGATGTGACCATTATTATTCATCAAACATTTGGTTTTTGCTAACAAACACAAATCTGAAATATTATTTGTATGAAAATGCGTGTATGTATTTGTTTGCATTTCTAAATATGTGTCTGAAACTTCTAACACCTTAAAATGTGTTATCTCCTTGCCTGGAATCCTTTGCTACATTCTACCTACCTCAGTCTGAAATGATACAGATTATTTGAAAGTAAAGATCCTATATTACTGCTTGATCATAGACAATAATTATTACAAATTAAAAAATAGTTCTGGTCACATATATTTGATATTTTGACTCCCTTGTTCTACTATCCCCCTAAATAGATTTATACCATATAGCCTTGTCCATTCATGTAAATTTAATAACAATATTGCAACTGTGTTATAAAGTTTATAATGCATAGATTTTTAGTAGAGTCATGTAGAACCAGGAACAGGATCATAATTGTACAGAGGGGGCATTAGGCAGGCTGACTGGCGTGAAATTATATGGAATGTCCTGGGTTACACCCCGAAGCTCTATTCTGCTTGCTTTAGACTTGTGTACCTCAATGAGGTGACTTCTTTCACCAGGCATGTATAAAATTGACAACACTGCACAACAGCTGTGTGGTTCCATTACAAAACACCAGCTTCTGGCCTGGATGTTTGACAGTGCTGAAGAGGCAAATGGGCCTTCAGTTCACCTTCAAGCTATATTAACATTATTACCTACAGCATCTGCCCTTGCCACACCACTGAATTTAATTTCACCAAATTTCCTGATAATCATACACATTGACATTGAAAAAAACATATTTCTTTCAGACTTTCCTTAAAAGTGAGGCAATCACTCAATCCCCTCACATGAATTTAGTATGATTTTACTTACGGTGGCCTTTGAAGGTAGCTTGCTAAAGGGTTGGGAAGGTTTTAATACCTCTACTTGGCATTGTTCATTGGGAAAAATGATTCTTACATTTTTTTGAGATTTTTGTATACTAGACAATCAAATGCAAAAGCTGAACAAAGATAAATGTTCTATTTGTGGTAAGGCTATGTGAAAATGGAAGGTTTTTAATCACTGGAAAGGCCTACCATGTCATCTTCCTCGTTTCTCACAAGCATAGGGTTGCTCCCTCTGGTATAATCTTTATTTTTTTTCCTGTCCAGAACAGACTTAAATGAGACCAGATGTTGGCTGTCCAGTAACATTTGTGTCATTTCTCAGTTGGAAAACTAGCATTCTCTTTTTCTTAACTTCACAGAAAATCCCCACTTCTTTCTAAAAATAACAACAAAACCTAAAACTGAATTTAAGAAATTTATTTCACCATTGCTTCATGCTAACATTAATTACTTTCTGTGACAATTAGTAAATATATGTGACCATTCAGACTACACCTAATGGCCTTCAGTTTTGTAAACTAAAAGCTTAAAGGATGACCACTATTTTATATTATATAAAAATCATTATATGTGTTCATAGTTATTCTATAGAAGTTTTATTGTATAGAAATCAAGATGTACAAAGGATTGACATGAATATTTGTATGTATAAAGTTATTGTACAGTGAGCCTCATATCCAGCTATTATCTTATTAATTTGTAAGCTGTAGCTTCATTACAGGACTGGAATAAAAAACCTGAGTGCAGTCTCTACAAATAGTAAATTCCATCTAAAATCAGAAGTGTAAATTGGCAATATGATACTGATTCTTTACATTTTTTTCATTAAGTTTATGTGCTGTGCATTGACCACACAATTTATCATCATGCACATCAAGTAATTACATCATTATTTATCAAGAAATTAGCTAGGCGCACACCTTTAATCCTAGTACTTGGGAGGCAGAAGCAGGCAGATTTCTGAGTTCAAGGCCAGCCTGGTCTACAGAGTGAGTTCCAGGACAGCCAGGGCTACATAAAGAAATCCTGTCACAAAAAAACCAAAGGAAAAAAATATCAAGAAACAGTTTCAAGTATGCTTGTTTATTTAATTTATGTAAATCAATGTTTTATATGTGTGTAAATTTGTGTACCACATGCATGCCTATGACCATGGAGGTTGAAATAGGTTGTTAGGTCCCCTGTAACAGGAGTTAGGGGTGCTTGTGAACTACTATATTGGTGCTGAGAATTGAAACAGAAACCTCTGCAATATTAACACTTGATCTTAATTGCTGAACCATCATTCCAGCCTTTCAAATAGTGTTTAATAACATAGGTTTCAGAAGAAAATAGATTTGCCAAGCAGAAACAAATAAGTATCTAAAATATTCAAAGTTATATATGTACAAATTATGATAGCATTTTCTAGCAAAATATGGTTAACATAGGATGACAAGTATGTTCATATCTATAGATTCATCTCAGGAGAAAATACTACAAAGTGTATGCTTCAAATAATGATGGTTCATTTCTTGTATTTCTAGAGGCTAGAAGCCTATCTATTTTGGTTGGTATGGTTTCTTCCAAGGCTTCTCTCCTTGCCTTGACGAGAACAGTTACTTACCAGGTCTTTATGAAGTCTTAATTTTGGGTGAATTGCTGGTACCTTTATTTATACCCAGTTTCATGTTCTTGACAAGATATCAGCTACATAAAGCCTAATCTAAAGGCCTCATTTTAGGCTTATTTAGATCTTTAGAGACAAGCTTACCAATAAAATCACATTCTAATAATTTTGGAGTGGGACATTCAGTATATGGATTTGGGTAGGCTTGGATCTGTATATAACTCTGTCATTAATTCAGGCTGAAGTCAGGCTTGTCAATGGATTTTGGAATAATGGGCATCTCTTCTAATCCATGTTTTGTAAGTCTCAGAAACTAGAAATATCCCTGTGAGAATTTTACTGAATTAATGAAATACTGAAATGGTTATGATTGCTTTGAATTAACTAGGATTTCTGTTGAGTAAAAACACACCTATTTACTGAGGTTATAGAGAAACAGAAAGTGACTTTTCTCTGATTTACCCCATGAACTGAGATAATACTTGCTACTTGTACACCATGTATAATGCTGGACACCCAGAACTAAGCCATAAATAACTCAAAGAAATTAAGGTTTGTTGAACAAAATAAATTTATTGAGAAGGTTTAGGGAACTCAGCATCAACTGAAAGCTATACAGAGAAGACAAAAGCAAGAATTTCCAGGTAGGGAAACAGAAGAGGCAACATACAGTTGGGAGGACTTAGAAAAAAATGCTGTGAATATGATCCCTGTAAAAGCAAACACTAGGAATTTCTATTCTTATTCTTGCATCACTCAAAAAAAATCTTCCCTGAGGAGTCCTGCAATGGAAAGGAAGATATTGACATTTGTCTTTGTGTTAGATGAGTTTCCTGTGATGTGTCCTCAATTGGCCACCAAGCACAATGGAGCTGAAATGACTATTCACTGGAGTACACAGAGGTGGACCAGGAACAAGGAAGGCAAAATGTGACAGCACTCATTGTGTTGGCCCATTAAAAACATCCAGTTGAACAGCTGTTGCTGATTTTCCAATAATTACCAGTTATGTTTCAGACTCAATGAAAATTACCCAGGAGGCTCGGGAAAGAAAAGGTCAACCCTGCCTATGATGGCTGGATATGGTTAGGTAGCAGATTGGAGCTGTGTAAAGACCTTGAAAGATGTCTAGGATCTGAATCAGCAGACCAGGTGAACCAGCAGGGTGCAGGGAGGGGAGCATGGCTGCGTGGACGTGGACAAGAGAATGATGAATGTAGACCCGAGAAGGTAGAGTGGAGATGCAAACTCCTTCTGGCAAGTTCCACCAGATCAGGGAGAACATTTCCAGGGGGAACTGCAGAGAAAAACCCTTCTGTTTCCACAAGGAGGATTTTGATTTATTGGCCAACAGAAAGTCACTGAAGGTTCTTTAGCCGTCATTTCCCAGTGGCCCAACATCTCTTTTGTTTGAAATTTCAAGACAGCCCAGCAGAAGTTGTTCAGGGGCCTGGGAATCTCAGCTGTCATCAATTTTGCTTTTTGCTACTGTTAATAGGTTCTCTTATAGCTAATATTTCTTCTTTCTTTAAAAGTCTCACTGCTCTTCCATTTTCCCCCAAATTTTAATATAATATTTATGTCTCCTATTTTTCTTAATTTAAAAGTACTTGAAAGTTAGTTTATTGTATCATATCATCGATAATAAACTTATTTAGACTTTTTTCTTAATAGGGTTTCCATGGTGTGCATAATGTTTTTATTGTAAAACAGAAACAAACAAACAAACAAAACTCCAGAAAGTGTATTTAAATTGGTTAATGCTAGTTTGGACATATGAGCTGTTAAGATTGCTGTAGAACAAATTCATGAAACTTATGCTGTTTGTATTTTTTCTTTGCAATCTTATGTTAGTTTTCAAGTAAGAATTTGATATATACTTTGCTTTGCCTAATGTTTCTTGTGAATATCTTTATTGTATATGCATACAGGTCCTGTATGCATATGTGTACCTGTACATATAGAGGCCAGAAGAGGGTATCAGACGTCCTGTTATAATTGTCCTAATCTTATTCTATTGAAAAGAGTATCTAAATGAAACTTGTATTCAACAGGTTTTGCCTAGGTCTGTAGCTATCAAATCCTAGTGATCCTCCTGTTTCTGTCGCCAAGTGTTCCAGGGTTCTGGGTAGGCATCTGACCATACTTGGCTTTTTATGTGTGTGCTGAGGATCCTAAATCAGTCCTTTAAGTCTGTTGAGCAAGTGCGCTTATTCATTGAGCCATGTTTCCAGTGTTGATGGAATTGTTAATGCTTTATTTATCTATACAGGTCTTGATAAATATGGCTGTTTCTGATAGTGTGAAACTCAATAAAGACCCATGAATTTTGTTCTTGCCATGTTCAGAAAAACAATCAAAATAAATTAATGATTACTTTCATGAATCCTATTTCCACCTAAACTCCACGTGTGACAGTGCACACATTCTTGGTAGATATTAATCAAGTGCAGTAATCATTCTCATAAAACAATTATTGACTCAAAATGCCACTTTACCAAAAATTCATTAAAATTGTATAGGGAATGAGATGGTTCATTTCTGCTCAATAGAAAATCTTGACATTTGCTATAATGCCATCAATTTAAAAACTTAGTTTAGGAAAGGTTTATAATCATTGTAAAGTCATCATATTATCACAGCATCATTACATTTCTTCTCACCAGCAAACAATAGAATCCAAAAGTCCATGCAGGTTCCTTGGAGGCCTCCTACCCACACATTGTTAAATACAATAGATAGAGTTTGCAGGCTCTGCTTTATGTTTCGTTTATAAGAATTAACTGATTTTTAAGGAATTTTAAAGCAAATTTTCAATTTTAGGTGAAACATAAAAAGACAAAATCTGTACCAACCATATTAATGGACCAACACCAGCACCACATTACTGTGACATTCACAACGTGGACTTCATATTTCTCTCTGTTCACTCTTTAGTGGAGACTAGGAAAGGCTCATCAACACCTTTATTGACACACATGGATTCTGGTTAGGTTAGGACTTTGTCAATCTTATCTCTAATTTATGTAGCATGCCACTTAATCTCCTAATCCACAGTACGGTGTATAGAAATATCTAAACCACCATTTTTTACATATCTTGTGAATCATTAAAGAATAAATAATTTCTATATTCTTTTTGAATATTTGCAATCAAGGCATTGATTATTATATAAGAACACATAATTCTTTTTTTTTATTCGATATAATTTATTTACATTTCAAATGATTTCCCCTTTTCTAGCCCCCCCCTCCCCAAAAGTCCCGTAAGCCCCCTTCTCTTCCCCTGTCCTCCCTCCCACCCCTTCCCAGTTCCCCGTTCTGGTTTTGCCAAATACTGTTTCACTGAGTCTTTCCAGAACCAGGGACCACTCCTGCTTTCTTCTTGTATCTCATTTGATGTGTGGATTATGTTTTGGGTATTCCAGTTTTCTAGGTTAATAACCACTTATTAGTGAGTGCATACCATGATTCACCTTTTGAGTCTGGGTTACCTCACTTAGTATGATGTTCTCTAGCTCCATCCATTTGCCTAAGAATTTCATGAATTCATTGTTTCTAATGGCTAAATAGTACTCCATTGTGTAGATATACCACATTTTTTGCATCCACTCTTCTGTTGAGGGATACCTGGGTTCTTTCCAGCATCTGGCAATTATAAATAGGGCTGCTATGAACATAGTAGAGCATGTATCCTTATTACATGGTGGGGAATCCTCTGGGTATATGCCCAGGAGTGGTATAGCAGGATCTTCTGGAAGTGAGGTGCCCAGTTTTCAGAGGAACCGCCAGACTGATTTCCAGAGTGGTTGTACCAATTTGCAACCCCACCAGCAGTGGAGGAGTGTTCCTCTTTCTCCACACCCTCTCCAACACCTGCTGTCTCCTGAATTTTTAATCTTAGCCATTCTGACTGGTGTAAGATGAAATCTTAGGGTTGTTTTGATTTGCATTTCCCTAATGACTAATGAAGTTGAGCATTTTTTAAGATGCTTCTCCGCCATCCGAAGTTCTTCAGGTGAGAATTCTTTGTTTAACTCTGTACCCCATTTTTTAATAGGGTTGTTCGGTTTTCTGGAGTCTAACTTCTTGAGTTCTTTATATATATTAGATATTAGCCCTCTATCTGATGTAGGATTGGTGAAGATCTTTTCCCAATTTGTTGGTTGCCGATCTGTCCTCTTGATGGTGTCCTTTGCCTTACAGAAACTCTGTAACCTTATGAGGTCCCATTTGTCAATTCTTGCTCTTAGAGCATACGCTATTGAGAACACATAATTCTTAAGAGCACATTGTATTCAAACAATAATGTAGCTGAGCCATCTTTTCAAAAGAGGTCGGGTTTGGAAATTTTCCGGTCTATGGATTTTATAACTCTCTTGTGTGATGCACAGTTACTGAACAGCTTTTAGACCAATGGGAAATTCTTACTAAGATGTTAAAATAAAACATTTTCTTTTAAAATAAGACCAAACACAGCAAAATGGGATTAAAAGTGAACAAAACAAACAAACAAAAACAGAAAAATTCCTAAAAATAAATGACTGTTTATTTTTACGTATTTCAAAATTTTGGTCTAGTCTTTTTCCTATTCTTATACACAAGACCAATTGACTAAATCTACACTCACTCTCTCTAGCAAAAAATATGTAATAATCAATTGACTTGAGACTGAAAGAACAACAACAGCATTTTTTAATTTTACAGTTTTGGTAAATATAGAACTTGAATAGTCAATATGAGAAATAATTAGTTTTTTAAATAAGAATGCATGATTATTTTATAGAAATGAGGAAGATTGGAACGAGAGTGGAAAAAGTGACCCCTTCTGTATTCCAGCCATGCCATTTAAGTTTTCCTACATACAACATATGTGTCAACTAAATCCCTCATTTACAACATTTATCTCCATCACCTGAGTGAAATTTCGAAGCCAAAATATTTCATTGAGAATTATGATTCTGATTGCTCTGTGTTCCCTCTGAACACTTGTGAGGGTCACAAAGCTCAGAAATGGTACAAAGCCTCCTTTCCACTGCAGACTCACCTATGACGTGTTAATAGGTATTCTCTGCCTCCAAGCACTGCCCCGTCCTATCATTTCCTGTCTTCAGTTTAAAATTGTTTCCAATTCAAATGGCACATTTTAGTCAACCAATAACCATCAAGAAATCAGAGGATAGCAGCTGTTAGTCCTAGTTAAAATTTCTATGTCAGTGGCCATCATAATTATCATGAAGTCAGAAGGAAAATGTTACAATGATAACAAATTTTAATAAGTACAAATGCAATGTACAGCCAACCAGAAAAAAAAATCAGTGACTGTTTGGATTTTATTAAGGATCCCTTGAATAAGTCATATGAAAACCTACTACTGTGTATAATGCTAATATATAATGGAGGTACCTAACAATGGGGTAATAATACCCCTACTAGATAACTTGTTATATAACAAATAAGAAGCCTAGATCCAGGAATATGTTACTTGTTTTGGAGTTTTAAGCCAGTGAGTTATAATAAACTCCAAACATTACCGACCCTTGTCAATGTAAGACCTATAGCTGAAGGCAACACATACTTGATTGTACATAGACCATGAAGATAGTAAGCTGGCACTGACACAGAAGCTTCATCCTTACTGGGTAGCTTTCACAGTGCCAAAAGGTGCCATGCATGTTACTTGAGTATAAAAACAATTTTACTAAAGTGTGAATTCTATGTGCTACTGAAATACCAGGTCTGGTAAGATATGTTTACTGGTGTAATAGTGGCATGGGCATCGTGAGGACAAACAATAACTTTCTGGTTGGATTTAAGACCCAATCTACAAGACAAAACTGATTAAAGGCATCATATTAGCCCAAGGACCGGTGGCAAGACAGGTAATAGGGTCAAAGAGAGACCCTACTACTATTTTACTAACAGGATATAGTATTAAACAATTGCTTTTTTATTAGATATTTTCACTATTTATATTTCAAATTTTATCCCCTTTCCTGGTTTTCCCTCCAAAAAAAAAACCCTATCCCATCAGCCTTTCTGCTGCTCACCAACCTGCCCCCTCCTGCTTCCCTCTCCAGGCATTTCCCTACACTGGGGCATCAAGTCTTCACAGGGCCAAAGGCCTCACTTCTCATTGATGTCCAACAAGGCCATCCTCTGTTACATATGCAGCTGGAGCCATGGGTCCCTCCATGTGTACTCTTTGGTTGGTGGTTTAGTCCCTAGGAGCACTGGAGGTACTGGTTGGTTAATATTGCTGTTTCTCCTATGGGGCTGCAAAACCCCTTCAGCTCCTTGGGTCCTTTCTCTAGCTCCTCCATTGGGGACCCTGTGCTCAGTCCAATGGTTGGCTGAGAGCATCCACCTCTGTATTTGTCAGGCACTGGTAGTGCCTCTCAGGAGACAGCTATATCACGCTCCTGTCAGCAAGCAATTATTGGCATCCACAATAATGTCTGGGTTTGGTAACTGTATATGGGATGGATCCCCAGGTAGGGCAGTCTCTGGATGGCCTTTCCTTCAGTCTCTGCCCTAAACATTGTCTGTATCTCCTACTATACTATACTATACTATACTATACTATACTATACTATACTATACTATACTATACTACTCAGCTATTAAATACAATTAATTCATGAAATTCTTAGGCAAACGGATGGAAATAGAAAATATCATCCTGAGTGAGGTAACCCAATCACAAAAGAACACACATGGTATGCACTCCCTGATAAGTGGATATTATCCCAGAATCTCAGAATACCCAAGATAAAATTTACAGACCACATGAAGCTCAAGAAGGTGGAAGACAAAAGTGTGACTACTTTGGTCCTTCTTAGAAGGGGGATCAAAATATTTCCATCCATTTGCCTAAGAATTTCATGAATTAATTGTATTTAATAGCTGAGTAGTATACCATTGTGTAAAAGTACTACATGTTCTGTATCCATTCCTCTGTTGAGGGACACCTGGGTTGCTTCCATCTTTTGGCTATTATAAATAAGGCTGCTATGAACAGAATAGAGCATGTGTCCTTATTACCTGTTGGAGCATCTTCTGGGTGTATGCCCAGGAGTGGTATAGGTCCTCAGGTAATATTATGCCCAATTTTCTGAGGAGCGGCCAAACTGATTTCTAGAGTGGTTGTACCAGTTTGCACTCTCACCAGCAATGGAGGTGTGCTCCTTTCTCTCCAGATAATCACCAGCACCTGCTGTCACCTGAGTTTTTCATCTTAGCCATTCTGACTGGTGTGAGGTGGAATTGCAGAGTTGTTTTGATTTACATTTCCCTGATTACTAAGGATGTTGAACATTTCTTTAGGTGATGTTCGGTATTCCTCAGTTGAGAATTCTTTGTTTAGCTCTGTGCCCCATTTTTAAATAGGGTTATTTGGTTCTCTGAAGTCTAACTTATTTTTATGACCATAGATTAATGAATCTTTCAACCTATATCAGAGAACCTTCTATTTACAATTGATGATGATTAACAAATAGATCCTCAATTTGTTGAAATGAACTATGACAGGTTGTGGAAGAGGTTGTCAGACCTAATTGCAACATATATACTATACCTCCTCCTCAAACATCTCAAGCAATTATTGTTAAGGAGGTACAGAAAGAATATAAGAGTGTGAGGTTATGGGTAACTACAGAGCAACTCTGTTTTCTGTATTCTTGAGATCAGCAGCACAAGCTGTTGTGATAACACTCAAAGAATTGTGCAAGTCCAAGACAGACCAAATTCTAGCACAGGGAAGGGTAAGGTGGACATTCAGTCCCACTTCTAGCCTACAAGCTATTGACAATTGATAGCTACTGAGAGATCCGGATAGAGTTAGTTTTCTTTAGGAGTTTAGTCCCTAGTAAGTAAGCCATGTTGCAGTGGAAGGCCACCTATTAAAGAATATAAGAAAAGTATCAATCAGACAAGAGAAGTGAAAGGGGATACAAGGTTGTGTAGGCTAGAAAGTTAAGGGGCGTGGATACAGGAGGCCTTGTGGGAGGTGGTTAAGATGATCAAAGTACATCAGATTAAATTTTTAAAGAAACCTAAAGAAAATAAGTTATATATAAAAATGTGAATAAAAGCAAGTATTACAATGTATTAAAAGTAAAGAAGCTCAAAAAAAAAATAAACGAACAAACAAACAAACAACTAAGAGCTGCAGATAGCACATGTTTAACCGCACAAGAATCTTTGATATTACACTCATTTACTTTGGTAAATAGGTATCCCTGATTAAATGTTAACTTTAAATTGATTGTGGCTTTTGTAAATTTGTATTTGTATCTATACATCTTTAAAGAGGACATTTAAATGTTTATACACACATGGGGACACACACACAGAGACAAAGAGAGAGGCAGAGAGAGAGACAGAGGCAGAGACAGTCATAATTGTTAAGAGAAATGAGTATAATCCCTACTATGGAAACATATGGAAACATATTTTCTTCTTTTGCTTTTTCTTTGTTGGCAAGAATAATGTGCTAGCTATGATGTGTAGTTTGAGAATGACAGTTTGCTTTTAATTCATTTTTAATTATCATGCATATTACTTGGTATGAGTATTTTCAGCATTACAACATTTTTCAGACCTTACTACTCATTCTACTTGAGTGTCAAGTTCATTTTGCTTTATGGCTGCAATATGTTATAATAAAATTAATAAATTGATAATGAAATCATTGTATCTACTGGTAGCTCTCATGTACTGAATTTCCTAATTATTTCAGGCATAGTACCAAATATTTCCTGTAAGACAGACATTATCAATTGTTGGAATGATATTTTTGTACAGTTCATAATGATGCACTCCTATCTTTTTCTTCATAATGTACTTTCAAATTTGTTAATAATTAAAAACTATTGCCTATGGCAAAAGGTAGGATAATATGGTGGGATATCCAGAAGAGAAAGAGGATCTCTGGGAAAGGAGAGTCAGGTCCCAGAGACATTATCACCCAGATGTGAAAGAAGCAAGTGTTTGAACTGAGAAGTGGTAAGCCACCAGGAAGAAGATAGAACAGAATAGATGGGATAATAGTTATAAGATCTAGTTAGAAACAAGAGTAAGAAAAGACCTTAAAGCATTCATAATATCTCTCCATGTCATTGTGCAGATCTGGGTGGGCATAGAATGTCCTGTGGTTATAATCTATGGTTTCCCTGTGGAAGAACAATGGCCCACTTAATGGATAACTTGATTTTGCTAAAGAAGATTGTGTTACAGGAGAAAAAAATAAAGAGATCTAGTAAGCCATGTCTTTGGAATGATATGTACTCTGTAATTTTGTTATTAGTAAACCACAGTACTATAGTCTGCTACCTTCTCTCCCTTTATCACTCAGTTTAATATGTCGCCTATTATTATGTTATTATTATTATTCATTAATATATTTTTACAGTCCAGTCATTATCCCCATTCCAGTCCACCCTCCTACAGTTCCTCAGCCCATTCCTTCTACTCTGTCTCCAAGAGGATGTTACCCCCAACACCAGACCTCCTTACCCCCTGAGACTTCAAGTCTATCGAGGGTTAGGTACATCTTCTCTCACTTAGGGCAGACCACGCAGTCCTCTGCTGTATATGTGTCAGGGCCCTCAAATCAGCTAGTCCATGCTGCCTTCTTGGTGTCTTAGTGTCTGAGAGATCTTGGGATCCAGGTTAATTGAGACTGCTGGTCGTCCTATGGGGACTCCCTTCTCCTCAGCTTCTTCCATCCTTTCCCTAATTCAGCCACAGTGGTCCCCGGTTTCTCTCCATTGGTTGCATAAAAGTATCTGTATCTGACTCTTTTCAGCTGCTTGCTGTGCCTCTCAGAGGGCAATCATGCCAGGCTCCTGTCTGTAAGCACACCATAGTTTCAGTAATAGTGACAGGTCTTAAGACAGATGGCTCCACAGACAGGACAGCAAGGAAATAGCCAACTCTCCTAAGACTGGACAAACATCCCCCATACCCATCCCTCTAAGTTTCCCAGAGACACATCACCCCTGTCTTAGTCAGGGTTTCAATTCCTGCACAAATATCATGACCAAGAAGCAAGTTGGGGAGAAAAGGGTTTATTCAGCTTACAGTTCCACATTGCTGTTCATCACCAAAGGAAGTCAGGACTGGAACTCAAGCAGGTCAGGAAGCAGGAGCTGATGCAGAGGCCATGGAGGGATGTTTCTTACTGGCTTACTTCTCCTGGCTTGCTCAGCCTGCTCTCTTATAGAACCCAAGAATACCAGCCCAGGGATGGTACCACCCACAAGGGGCGCTCCCTCCTTGATCACTAATTGAGAAAATGCCCCACAGCTGGATCTCATGGAGTCACTTCCCTAACTGAAGTTCCTTTCTCTGTGGTAACTCCAGCCTGTGTCAAGTTGACACACAAAACCAGCCAGTACAGCCCCCAATGTCCACATGAAGCAGCCAGATATTACAAAGACCCTATTCCTGATTCTCCATAACCTCTTTCTAAGTTTTCTTTTTTTAATTAATTTTTTAGCTAATGGGTGAATAATGTTAGCATTCTGTCTAAACTCCACCCCAGTTACCTAGCAACAGCCAGGTAGACCTGGTTCACTTTAAAAGGCACTACTTGCCCCATCTTCTCTCTCTTACTCCTGTTTCCTGCTTGCTTCTCTCTTGTCCTCTTGAGTTCTTCTCTCCCCCATTTCTCACCCCCAACCTCCATGTGGTCATGGCTGGCCTCTATGTCTCTACTCTCTCCTTCTCTCTGCCTTTCTCTGCCTTTACTACCCTCTTAGCCCCCCTCCACATGACATGAATAAACTCTATTCTATACTTTAAAAAAAAAGTATCAAGTCTTATAACATCCCCTTGAGCTGAATTGCAATTTGGGCGAGTCACTGGACCTCCTTTCCCTCAGTCTCTTCTCCATTTTTGTCCCTGCCGTTCTTTCAGACAGGACCAATTCTGGGCCAGAGTTTTGTGGGATGACAACCCCATCCCTCTACTTGATGGGATGAACAAATATGAACAAAATTATAGTCTTTCTACTGGAAGTGGACTCTACAACTTTCCTTTCCCCACTGTTGGGCATTTCATGTAAGGTCCCTCCCTCTGAGGCCTGAGTGTCTCTCACTTCCCAGGTCTCTGTTACATTCTATAGGGTTCCTCCATATCATACCATCTGAGTTTGCCTGTTTCCATCCTTTCTTCTGATCTTCAGGGCTTAACTCCTGTCACCCCCCCCCACCAATACTTGATCATGCTCATTCCCTTTGCCCCCCACCCCATGATTGCATTCTTCTCCCTCCCAAGTGGGATTGAGGCTTCCTCACTTTGATTTGTTAACCTTCTTGAGTTCTGTGGAGTATATCCTGGGTAGTCTGTACTTTTTGGCTAATATCCACTTATTAGTGAGTACATACTATACTTTGTCAATTTTTTACTTGTATTTTTATCCTTATTTCCCATGAACCTTTCATGAATGCTAATATATGGGAAATACTTGAGGTGGCTCAATATGGCCCTTATTGTCTTGATCTTAAAGAATTCTTCATAAGAGCATTTTGAGTCAGGGAAATCATTAAGAGTAGAAATATGAAGAGACTTCATAGCATATGCATTGCAATAATTTACAACATTTGCACAAATGCATATCCTCCATGGTAGAACAATTATAGAAGTAATAAATCTTATATCTGAGAACATAAAATATATGACCTACAGCTTTTAATTCACACTTGATTACTCTTGATTTATTAATAGTGATTTTGGTTTAAGTGATTCTTCATCTCACATAATTCTTTTTGTCTTATGGTGGCATAAACTTAGTTGCTCTACTAAAGTTTCTCATGATACTTCTAAATTCTATTTTGTTTAGCACAGGATGTCTTCTGTTTTGTAACCCATGGTGATAGTGAGGTTAAACAGGAGCATAAAAAGATTTAAAAACAGAACCATACAAGAAGAACATTAATAAACTGATTAACAATGAGTAAAAACTAAAACCAATTAATTCTCTATTCTTACAGCCAGTTCGAAGCACATGCTGACATTTTCAGAAGCAGAAAACAACTTCTCTCCAAAGCTGTATCAGACACTATACTAATTGAAACACAATAGCTCTCCAAGTGACAGATAATTACCTACAGTTATAAAATTTTAAAATGTAACTTAGAATGGAAATGAATGTAGGAAAGATACTAGCACTCTCCATTTATAAGTTTACTTGTCTTTGTAACTTAACTACATAATATTATTTTCAACAATGAATGTTAAAAAGTTTTCATCCTAGTTGCTGTCAATTTGCTTTTAATTCTGTCTGTATTTGGAACTTCCTTCACTTATGGAATGTGAAAACCATATAGGCTTTAAGTAATTGTGGCATGCTAACACTGACATTGCATAAATCAGAAGAGCATACTGATTTTAGCAGCAAATAATCTGCCACTCTTACTCATATTCTATTATGACGACAGGCAAAATGGGTGGGAAAGTTTGGAAATGAACATTGTGGTAAATGTAAAAATAGCTTAGCTTCTTTAAGTGCCCATGAAAGCGAACATAAAACAGTGGGCAAATAATTGCACAGTCTAAGCCCCTGTTGTTCATAGACTAGCTAGTATTTCTCCCTTCCAAATATTTTTACCTACAGATTAACTCATTTGCACAAGTAAGCCTGTAATGGGGAAAGGGCCACCCATTAAAGGCCTCTCTTTTGCTTTTACAAGAAATTGGAATCACCAAGACTAATTTAAATTGTATCTTATATGTGATATAGTTTTCAATATATTCAAAATAACTGATAATTTTTCATTAGTAATTTATAGTGTGAAAAATTATCAAACCAACTAAAATACCTTTCTTCACATTGCTAGTGCACTCCCCCACAATTATGATGTTTACAAAACTTATAAATGATTTCTCAAAACATCACAGTTGAATACTTCTTCTACAAAGTTCAAATCATTAGAAAGAGTACAAATTATAATTTTAAAATTACAAGACTCAGGGTCACAATTATTTATTGAGTAGGGGTGACTGTGGAGAAGAATGGGGTAAGAGGAGCTGGGAGCCCTAGTAGACCCACTTCAGTTGTATTTGTATTTGATAAGTACTGAAGTGGGGTAATTTGGTTCTTTTATTCTCAGTGATTCCTTTTAATATGTAAAATGGTGATAAGTAATTTGACTCTCAGGAGATAATCAGAGAAAATAACACGTCTGTGTATGCCTGGATATCAGAGGCTATTATTAATAGATTGTAGCAGAATCCCATTTGAGGACTCTGCAGGGCCAGGAAGCTCGAGTTAGCTGTTCTGGGGAAGATGTAGACATGGATAGCGGAGATCATGAACTCCTCTTCAGGTACTGCCTATATAACCATTTGAGCTGTAGGTATTCATGTCCAGGCAAAAGAGAGTGGTGTGGGAAAAAAATGTCCGCTAATTTTATTCTCCTCATCTACTTTTTATTCTCTTACTTCCTGAAAAAAAAATCTTTATTCTTTGAAGGAAGAGTAATAGTTTTGGTTGTGAAGAGATAGAAGCAAAAATGAAAGCATTACAGTAAAATTGTACCAAAGTGACTGAGAGTCTCACAAAACAAAAATGTATTTCCTTCTTTTTGTTCTTTGTGAACATTGTTGTTGCTAAGATTCTCAGTGTAACAGCTTTATTCTTATTCCTAGAGAGGCTGTTATCTGCCTTTCTTGGGAATTTTCTTTTCAAGGAAGTTTGTATGAAACTCTGAAATTAAGAATGCGAGTGTTTCAGTTTATGGTGTAGTGTTTAATTTATTTTGCAAAGAGATAGAAGATAGCCAGTGTGGTAGTGGATGCATTTAATCCCGACACTTGAGATATTAATGCAGGAGGAATTCTATGAGTTCAAAGTCAGTCTGGTTTACAGAATGAGTTCTAGAACAGACAGTGCTTCCTTGAAAAACCCAGTCTCAAACTAAACCAAACCAAACCAAACCAAACCAAACCAAACCAAACCAAACCAAGCAACCATCACCAAAATGATAATATTTAAGAGCCACAGAAATCTTTCAGTTTAAAAAATATGAAAAAAATATAAAATATAACTCAAAATGGTTTAGTAGTTGGTGAATCTGGATGCTATGAAAAGAAATCTAAACTCATTTGTTTTTAAAATCAGATGACTTACCAGTACATGAACAACAATAAAATCTCAATGTCCATTGTTCTCCTGATGTAATTGCTGCCTGGGAGGCTAACTGCTGAATAAACTCATCTTTTCTACATCTTTCTGAACTCTAGCTAGTTGGTTCAACTCAGCTGTTCTGACCCAACCTCTTCTCTAACAAGATTGATTCAAACTAGCTTCTCTAGGCTTTTGACTGAACTATTCTGCTTGGCTTCAAATTATTTCTGATAATCTCTTCTAATCTTCTGGATTCTTCTCATTCTCTGGTTCATTCTGTCTTCACCTGTATCCTGTCTCTGTAAAAATGTCCCAGTAAATCTACCTCCTCTCTCTCTTTCTCTCTGTCTCTATGTCTCTGTCTCTGTCTCTGTCTGTCTCTCTCTGTCTCTCTGTCTCTCTCTCTGAGTAGCCTCTCTTTACAGTACTATTCTCATGAGAGTTGGGCATATCCTATCTCCGACTCATTCTGTCAAATCTTCCTCTACAAACTTTACCTTAATTGTTTGGGATTAAAGGTAGGCACTAAAGATGTGTCTGTATTATTGTCAGATCATACCTAGAATGTCTTTGAATGTGATCTCTTGCCAGAGTAGCCACGGCGAATTAAAATTTCTCTACAGACCAGGAAGATTATAGGCTATATGTGAACAAAACATGAAGTAGACATTTCTAGTTGTGTCATGTGATTCAGACTCGTGTCACCTCAGACTCATGTGATTCAGACTTGCTGAGTTAAGACTCTTGGGAGGATACATGATGCTTGGAGAGAGTATAAATAGGACTCAGGTGACAGTGACTGGGGCTTGCATACCTAGCTGTGCAACTCTATCTTGGTCTCAAGTCTTTCTGGATCTTTACTTCATTGAGAGAGGCACAGCAGAAAACTGGAATTTCAGCTCGTTCTGCTCACTCCAGAGGCCTCATGCTGATTCAGCAGATGCCTGGTGGTTTCTGCTGGATCATGCCACCACTGTTGATTTGTTTTTGTTGACACTTTTGATCTGCACTCTTGCTATCCTGACACTATGGAATTGGACTGCTAGAATCCTGACAAACAAAGATTGGAATTATCCCAAAGAACTGCTTCTAACTAGGTCCATATCTTCTTAGATATGTAATTTTAAAATTATGAGACATCAAGGTCACAATTATTCATCCTTATAATGAAAACACAGCACAAATCTTTTCTAGCATACACAGGGTAAGAACAATGGACATTGTTATCAGTTCCACAAATGCCCTAGTTTTATTTGTCAATGAACTCTTTTCTGTGTCCACAATATTGTCCTGGGTGTACATTAGGACCGAAGCAGGTCAAACACTGATGAAAAAAAAGTTGTATGGTTAAAAACAACCCTACTATGATGGAAACTGGTTGCAGTCCAGAGCTCTTTAGTAATCATGTGAGATACATTTATGTCAAGAGCTCTCGCAAAGGTATGTGTGTTTTGAAGAGCTTATGTTCCAGAAGTTTTAGAAGTCTTAAGTGAATATATAGTTTCAAATCAGATAATACGTTCACTGTGTGACATTTAAGTACAGGATGTTCTTGTTTCCTCCCTTACATAATTCCCCTTCCGGTGCCCATTCATAAGGTCATCCTAGCCTTTACTACGCCCTGGTTCACTTCACAGTATTCATTGAAATTACATTATAGTGGGAAGAGAGGAAACTAACATAATTTGGCAGGAACCATTTGTGGGAACATTCATCTTTGGACCTACTGTGACATTGGTCTTCCTTGGGAGATATAAAATTAGTAACAAAGATTTAAGGGAGAGAAGTTAAATTTACTCAAAATGTGATAACACTGTCTAAAAGCCACCGTGACAATAGTGTAGAGACTTTCATGTAAAGTATGATGATGTTGACATGCTTAAGGTGTGGAGTTGAGAGAGTGTGATGGACCCATCTCTCTCATTATTGCCTTATGGTTGATTCGGATAGAAAACACATTCCTAATTAAAGATAATATAGTTAAAACTTGTTTTTCTTTGTTACATTAGTACTACCTGTCAAAAAAGTGTATCAAATTATGTAAAAATAGTATCTTAATAAAATTATTACTATGCTTACAGAGTATGTTTATATATGAATTGAGGGCAAATGAGTCAACTCATTAAAATATTTCTTTTACTCTACCTTATATTTTCATTTGGTTTTCACAAAAATATCAGAAAATATATAAACATATTCTGAATATATATTCAAAAAGTATAGGCCTGCAAATGAGAGTAAGATGAAGACATGAAAACAGGGTGTTAAAGTAGTGTTCATTGTGGTAAACATATTTTAAAAAACCTATTCATTTAAGGTTTATAATTCTATTTTCAGCTCTTTTGATCTCCATAGCTTTTTGTTTTGTTTTTTTGTTTTTTGTTTTTTTGTTTTTTGTTTTTTTTTTTGTTTGTTTTAGATTTCATCTTTTCCATACTTCGTCTAGGTGGTGTGGGCCTCCTTTTAGGATCACTGAAAAAATAATCCTTTTGGTTATTTTGAAGTATGAAGGAACTGATGTGCCAATAATTAAAATAACTGAACATACCACTTCAAATCTGTGTCTGTAAGCCACCAAAGGAGTATTTAAAGAAAAGAACACAAAACAAAGTAGAGGCACTGAGGCATGCCTGCTGTTGACTGAGCTTTGGCTTGGGACTGAAAGAGAGCTTAGCTGTGCTCATGGTCATTGTGAATTACTTCTTCAACTCCTATTTGAAAAACATGTGATGCTTATGTTGTAATCAGATAAATATAAATTTTAATTAGATAAATATAGTGTTGTTTGTATGGTGTGTGTGTGTTTGTGTGTGTGTGTGTGTGTGATCTAATTTACCCTTCAGGTAACAAATGATAGATGAATAGAAATGAATCCCATATTTTCAGATATCCAGACAATCTTCATTCAATATTATTCATCTCTCTTTCTTCACACTGAATATGAGAGAAACATTTCTAGTTTTAATATCTTCTGAGGAAAATAAAGATAAAACTTATGTGGTGATTATTCTATGTCTTAAAACTTCAAGTAGATCACTTGTCCAAAATGAAGTGAGTATCAAACTGTGTGTTCATATTTTGTGGTCAGAAATCATTTAAGAGAATTTACTTTTTAAAATTTTGACAAAAATTCACCCTTTTAAGTGTTATTTTTTCGGATTTCTTTGAATTTGTTAATATATTTCAAATGGCTCACAATTTTTTCATAAAGGAAGTTGGATGATAATAACCTATCAAAGTGTTATGTCTCATTTACTTTTTTACCAAATATTAATTTAATCTACTAAATTATCACAACATTCTATAATTCTATTTTGGCAGACATTCAATAAAACTACTTGCTAATTTGATGAATGCTATAGGTATTTATCTTGTTTAATTTGTTTTATACTTTTACATGAAATTCCTCTTGTCTCATGTTTAAACTATCATGTTCTGCTTTTCAAATTATGATTACAGAATCAATTAAATAGATATTAATAATTTTGTAAGATCATTTGATCAGCTTTAAACATATACAGAGCTTTTGCTTCTTGTTATTGTTTTCTGAACAGCAGACAACATTAACCATTTGCATTGTGTGTGCATAGTCTCTGATAGTGTATATAATCTAGAGATTGTTTTTATGTTTCTGGGAGGCTATAAATAGATTATATGCAAATGCTATGACTTTTTTTTTTGGAAAGGACTCATACAAAAATCTTCTCCACTTTTGATTCCCAGGGTACTGGGACTAGTCTCCCATGAATATTAAGGAATAACCACATTTTCACATGGAGCCCAATGTATTCAAAACCAGCTATATCTGAAAATATTAATGTAATTAAAGAGAAATTTTCCAAATATCTGGCAGATTGTATAATTACTTCTTGTGGTTGTTCTCATAATTTTTTGTGGTGGCTTTGATTAGTACAAATACTTTGTTTCACATGGGTGCAAATTTATGGAGTTTTTGGGGGCAGAGAATATATTACTAATAATAGAAATTAGTGTTGTCTTACCCCACATCACACTCCAGCTTTCTTTTTAATTATAAACTTTTGACAAAAACTAAGGAAAGAATGGGCAATAAATATTTATATGGCATCATTGTGTTTTTCCTGGTTGCTAGGGTAACCTTAGCAAATATTGCAGAAATAAATATGAACTTTATCATTTGCACCTCAATGACATAACCCCATTGTAATGCTTCAGTACAGATATTTAGCTTAAGCTTGATATAGATTAGACCTCATAAATAACAGTTTTACTCATCTGACTAGCCTGAGACTAGTCGTCTCAGCATATGTATTCCAAGAGTCTGAGAATGGAACTATTGCTGTAATAAGAATGTCCTTAGAACAGAAGAAAGAACTAATGTGGGCAGTACAGCAAGTTGACTATGCCTGACTAGTCTGCTCTATGTTGGCATGTGTTAAAAGTAGAATATAATCAGTATAATGTCTTCAGACAGTAGATTATCTAAGGATTTAGTTCCTGATATATCTTACTTTTGGGGAAGGGCACTTATAGAACACTCAGCAAATGTTTACTTGATCTACACTGGTGAATCCATCTAGTCCTATTTTCATATTAGACTAATAAAAAACTAATTAGTGCTCTATACCATGATCATTTTGTACCATTTGATGTCTCAGAAATTCTCTGTATCTACCTTCTTGTGTTTTGTCAGTAGTTAGATTTCTATTCATGAATGGCAAGTCTTAAACCACAGTCATACTGTGAGACAACACAATAATCCCTCTCAATCACTACCACTTTCTATTAATTTTTCATAGGCATTCTGTATTCAGGAGTCAGACCTGACCATTTGTTTGTGACCTATTTGTCTTGCTTCCCGGGACTGATTTCTAGATGATGATTTATATTTAGACACTTGCTCTGTAATTTTTAATACTTAAGTAATAAATACTCTCTTTGTAATCCCTGTGAAAGATTTGGTTAGTGCTACTCTTTAATATTTGTTATATAACATCAGTCAGATGTTCAGATGTCTGGGTTTTTGTTGTTGTTTGTTTGTTTTGTTTCTTTTGGATTGGTGTTCTTTGGGCAGAAAATATATGACTAATAAAATGAATAGATGTATTTAATCCTAAATCTCTTCTTTTAATTATAGTAAGCATCTAATTAATTTAAAGAATTCCATGCATTTATGTTCCCAACTGAGAATGTTTGGAATTTACACATGATTCCCCTGATAATAATCTTCACACTAGCCTTTATATTCTGATTATATGGTTTTTCTAAATTATTCTTTTATAAAACATTATGCATCAATAATAATTTCTTGGTAAAATACACTTATATGATTTATATGTAGGGAAGATAGTATTTTATCTTTCATGATAAGATAAACATAAAAATATTCATTAGCAAATTTTTAAAAAGTGCAAATATGAACCCAAATTAATAGTATTTTAAAAGCCTTTCATGACATGCATTAAGTCAGTGTTAATTAATAGAGGAAGATTGTTTTTATCACATTGTACTCCTAGAGGACTGATACATCACTGATAATTTCCATATGTAATTTACATTTCCTTAGGATAGCCATTCCAGTGATACTTTATACATAGCTTATTTTTTGAGTTCCTCTGGTATAAAATTCTGTTATATATTTAATAAAAACATGATATATTCTTGTCCCCTCAGAGTTGTCCCTTCCCAATGTCATGAGGCACTAGCTCTGTTTTCTGTCTACAACCATCCTTCTCAGTTTATCATAATACAGTTATGCAGAATATAAAAACTATTAAGTATTCTGAAAATATGAGAATATTTTTCAGCCTGATAGATAAGAGGATACTAATATAAGAGACTTTATGGCACAGAAAGGTTATGACAGTCTATTTGAAAACTGAAATAACCTTGTGTTTCCTAATGTGTGTTTTTCAGAAGTTCAGCTTTCTTCCTCTTACCTGAAAAAGACTGATGAACCAGAACAGGAATGATGGAGTTATTTTGGCTTTTAATGTTTCAGGTTCACTTGAATTTGAATTATTGCTCAACCAATACACCAATCTCTATTGAGCTGACTCCCTGTCAGACACTGTGTGCTCCAAACTGCCCCAGGTATAATAATCAGTATGGAAATAGAATTGCCTGCTAACTGTGCCTAGATTCCCTTACCCAGATGAAATGTTCTATCAGACATATGTTTATTTTGTGCTTAAAAGTGAGAACAAGGACTTAGTGGTTATCCAAGCAAATCTGCCTGCTTTAGAAAATTCATCTCTTAGTAGAGAATGTGGTTCCTTCCCAGGAGGAAATAAATTTCAATCATTGTACCCCCAAAGGCATATTTACTAGAATCCCTCATACTAATTGGAAATTGTTCAGATTTATATGCTATTTGGCTTTGTCCTTACCGCCCTGGTTCAGTGTACATGTAAACCATCCTTCCTGTAGGCAGTATTTGGTTCTAGTCCATTAAGAATGTCTTAGGGCTTTTTGATCCCTCCAGCTCACTTTCATAATCTCATAGAAGGGGTTTCCAGATATGCAATAAATGTTTTGCTTTATGTTCCTTTTTGCCCTCAGGTAAAAGAATAAGAATATTTTGTCACAGGAGACCAGTGAGTGAGTCCCAAAATTTCATGTCTTTATGTGTTCATAAGTTGGGCAGCAATTGCTTTTTATACAGTCCTTAGAGCTACACAGATCATTAAAAAAGTAGGTTTCAAATCTATTTATTTAATTTGTTGATTGATTGATTGACTGATGCAGGGTCACAGCAATTTATTGTAATATGTTCTACTTATAGCATAGAGATGATCTCAGCAGATAGAAAAAGACAGAGGCAAAAACATTGTAAATGAGTGACAAATTTTTGGTAACATGTAATTTCAGGAGTTACAACACATGAGATCTATTCACCTATTAATAAATATATTGAAGAAAGATTTTAATTAGAGTTAAATATTTTTTCTCATTTTATGACAATATTTTATACCTGACAAAACTTTTTTTTTTTTTTTTAACAAATCATCGGGTTTCCAGATCAGGAATTTTTGTTTGTTTTTTTTGTTTGTTTGTTTGTTTTTTGTCTGTTTTATTTTGTTCATTGTTTGTTTGGTTTGGGGAGTTGTTTGTTTGGTGCTGTTTTTGGTTTCTTAAAGATAGGGATTCTCTGTGTATCAGTCCTGCTGTCCTAAAACTCACTCCTTAGACCAGGCTGGCCTCAAATCTATAGAAATCTGCCTGTCTCTGCCTCTAGAGTGCTGGAGTTAAAGGCATATGTAACCAAACTGGGTAAAGACTTTCTTTTTTAGTAAGTTTCAGTCTTGTAGAAACATTGTTAGTTATTATTATTTTTTTATTCTTGAGATATTAGTTTAATTACATAATCTCTCCCTTCCCTTTTCTCCTACCAACCAATATAACTAGAAAGTCACTTGTTAAAAATATAGTGTGCAATAAAGTAAGAAAGAAGCTACAAAACCTGTCTACATTAAGCACGGAAACTGTCAGAGAGGTAACCAGATTATTCCGTGCTGAAAAGTAATAGAAATTTTTATGTCTCTCTAAAATTTTATTATATTTTTATGAAACAATATGCTTAATGAAAAACTTTTATAATTGTGGAATAGATAACCTAGAAAGCTTTAGGGATTGATATTTATTTGAAGCATCATTAAGTCTTTCATATTTCTATTTTCCTTATAATCAGTCATATATATATATTCTTCTTACATGGGCTGAATTAGAGTACAGTAGCTCTTAGAATGCTTTCCTCCTGAAATGTTCTCAATATGCTGTTGTTCTTGTCCTTGTATCCAAGGAAATTCCATTTCTTATAACACCAAGGAATAAAGCATGGCACTATCCTCATATAACCCCTTGAAGCTATCAGGAAAAAATTTTGTAAAAGTGCTTCCATCAAATGACAACCACTTACACAAACATATCCCTGAGCCACAACAAAAGTTATATGGTATAATCACATGCAGATTGTTGAGTTGGTGGCATGTGTCCCACTGACTCATCTTTATATCAAACTGTAGCTTGGTAAGGTATTTATACCTTAGCAACTTAGGTCAATACTGTCCTATTATGTACAATGACATCTAAAGCAATCATAAAATAACTCATGGTAACATAATTAGTCTCAATTCAGTGGGAATGTGGTGTAAAGCAGACATATAGTCATAATTGCCTACAAAATAACAAGAGAGGGATCAGTAAAGATTCTTTGGATGGGTGGCAAAGGTATGATCCTTGATTCAGTGATGTTGCTGGATATCTGAAACACTTCTCTTCCTTAGAATATGTTAATACAACAACAACAAAAAATAACAACTACAATAACAAAAACTAATTGTCTATGCCTGTTCAGAAGAGTAACTGAGATTGGGAAGGAGTGTAAGAAATACTGTGGATCTTTAAGCTACTTTTATGTTGTGACAAAACAACATAGAGATGCAGGAGTTCAATATGGCTCATTGTCTGAGAGGATACAGTCTTTGATGTTGGTTTCAAGACAACTGGTCACACTGCTAAGAAGGACTCATTCTGAACTACTTGTCTGAGCTTGGGAATAATTTGAAACAATATCTAATCACGGAAACTCTCCAAGGTAAATACCTGGAACTTACTAGTGCTTTTTATAAAACTGTTTAGAAATGGAAAAAGTAGTTCTGTCTTTATCACTTTAAAAAAGAAAATCCGTGAAGTGAATAGATACATTATTTAGACTCCTGGCCTAAGATTTGGCTATCTAGATTCCCAGTATGCATTTGATGACACTGACTCTTTTGTGAAGGAAAACTAGAAACATAACATCAAAGTATTTTACTTGACCTCACTCAAGTAAAGAATGAAATCTTGCAATGTAGAATATTGCTTGTATTATAATTAGTTGAATTTTAGTTATATTATTCATTTTTTTTCTGTTGCTGTGAACAAACACCATGACCAACACAACTTATAGGATTGTTGGTTCTAGAGGGCCTGATGGTTCTAGAGGGACACCAGTCTATCTGGGTGGAAATGCATGACAGTAAACAGTAGGCATGGTGACAAAATAGGAAGCTGAGAGGTCATATAGACAATTATAAGTGTGAAGTAGAGAGAGAGAACTGGATATGGTATCAGGCTTTTAATCTCAGCATCCATTCCTTGTTATCTATTTCCTTTAGCAAGGCTGCACCATGAAAACCTGGCAAATAGTGCCAAATATGGACCACATGATCAAGTCCTAGGGACTAGGAGGGCCATTTCTCATTCATGCCAATACAACTTCAGAAATCCAAATGTTAATCTACAAATCATAATCTAACTACAGCATTCTAGAATTTTCACCAGGATGGATATACATATACCATTTCAACTCTCTTCCTTAATGTATTCTGTAGTAGTATTCAAAACATAAAAATTGCCACATGAACAATAATGACAAGTTAGCAATATTTTGAGACATTAAAGGCCAATCACTTTACATGAGTTGTTGCAGTTAATTTTCATAGAAAATATGGAAAGGAAGCATTGACATTACATTTTACAAATGTAAGGAAAATAAACTCATCAGGACTATAAAACCTTCACAAGATTTCTAAACACTAAGCTGTTGGAACAGATAGATAAAGTAATAAATATCTTCATATGTGCTTTTGATTGTTCTTAGTATGTATGTGTGTCTCTTTGCATGCAGTGAATGTACATTTATTTGTGCACATACAGTTGCATGTACACATGTGTGAACATGCACATGGTTGCCTCAGTGTCATTTTTTGAGAAAAGACCTCTTACTATACTTATAACTAATTGATCACACTAACTGGCTAGCTGGCATTATCTTCCTCTTTCCAAGGTCCATTCCCACAATGCTGTGACCTGGCTTGCAGCTCCTAGGTGGATGCTTGAGAGTTGAACTCATCTCATGTAAATCTCATGTCTTGTGGCAGAAACTTTAAGGACTGACATTTCTGTCTAGTCTCACTCTAGTAATTAATATAAATTAAGGCTACAGCCCCAAAGACACTAATCATTGCCCAAGATACTAATAAAAAGGTCTGTCCAAGGGATGCTTTCCTCAGAGCCCAAATATGTAGTTTTATTATTTCTAGTTCTTACTGTTATTAGGTCTGATTTTGTTTGTGTGCTTTTCTCCAAAAGCAAAGTAACATTTTGAAGTTAATTACCAATCTGTACTCAATTCATAAATAGTGCTAAATTTTTCATAATTATATTTCTCACAATTACACATTCCTTTCTTGTCTGATGAGATGTATTTCCTTCACTAGAATTTGACAAAACAAGATTTGTCCTATCTCAGGATCCTTCCAGTCTGATGAATTCTACATATCCCTGTCAGGCTGATCTTTTGCAATAACCACTCTTCACTGTCTTGTCCTACTTAAGCATTTTTTCTTGGATATTTTATTTATTTTCATTTCAAATGTTATCCTCTTTCCCGATTCCACACCCCAAAAGCCCCCATCCTATCCCCCTTCTTCTGCTTCTATGAGGGTGCAGCCCAACCCAATCACTCCTGCCTCCCCTCCCTTGCATTCTCCTATACTGAGGCATCAAGCCTTCACAGAACCAAGGGCCTTTCTCCTCCTATTGATGCCAAACAAAACCATCCTCTGCTACATATATGACTGGAGCCATTGGTCCCTCCATGTGTAATCCTTGGTTTGTGGCTTAGAACCTGGGAGCTCTGCTTGATTGATATTGTTGTTCTTCCTATGGGTTGCAAACCCCTTAAGCTCCTTCAGTCCTTTCTCTAAACTCTTCCATTGGGGACCCTATGATCAGAGCAATGGTTGATGGTGAGCAGCCACCTGTGTATATCAGGTTCTGGCAGAGCCTCTCAGGAGACAGCTATATCAGGCTCCTGCCAGCAAGCGCTTGTTGGCATCCACAGTAGTGTCTGTGTTTGGTGACTGTATATGGAATGGATCCTCCGGCGGGGCAATCTCTGGATGGCCTTTTCTTTAGTCTCTGCTCCACACTTTGTCTCCATATTTGTTCCCAAGAGTATTTTGTTTCCTCTTCTAAGAAGGACTGAAGCACCTACACTTTGGTCTTCTTCTTGAACTTCATGTGGTTTGTGAACTGTATCTTGGGTATTCCGAGCTTTGGGGCTAAATGTTCTTTCTTCTTAAAGATTAGCGTCATGATATATAGGTGGCATTATGGTTCTTTTAACATGTAGTTTTCATAATTCTTATAATTCAATCTGTTTCGATGAAGAGACTAATCATGGCCCAATATGCCTCAAAAACTTCTGACTTGGGTTTTCACATACAGTCATTTTCTTAAATGGACTACCCAATTGCACTTATTTGAATGGACTCTTCCATCTTACTCAGTTGAATGCACTACCCCATTTTACTCATTGGAAGGTACTTCCCCATATTAGTCATGGACTACTCATTCTATTCTTTATCTAAATTCTACTCCTTTTGGCAAACATATAAAAATTTAAAATAAGTCATTATATTAAAATTTCAGAGTGTACTAGCAAAATTAAGAATAAGATTTTATTCAAATTCATTCTTTAATATACAGCAGCAGCATTGTAGACAAGTCAATATCCTTGACATTGGTCATGTTAAACATGGTTCTTTTGCGCACTTATGAAGTGATTATTGGTTATAGAGTTTTTTCCTTGATATTGTAAATTTGAGAGTGTGAGGTGAAAGCTAGATCTAGTGTTATAAGACTGTAACCCCAACTATTTGGAAGGCTAAGGTAGGAAAATCATAAGTTAATGGCCAGTCTGGGTAATTTAAAATCTACTCGGCCTATATGTGGTTACTTGTTGATATGTTTTCAGGGATTACTATTTGTTATGAGGTAGCTGATTGGTATGTTCCTTTCAGAGGAGACTACTCTTCTACTCTTGTCATTATTTAGTTGCCTGTAGTTCTTCCTGTAGTGTTGAGACCTCCTGAACCTTCCTTCCTTTCACTTTAGAATTTCTATTGCCATCATCCGAATGTAGGACATCCGTATATAACAACTAAAAGAGAGGCCACAAATCTGAAAGACAGCAAGTTGGTGTGACATATAGGTAGCTTTGGATGAATAAAAGGGAAGGGGA
The DNA here is from genome assembly GCF_947179515.1 of Apodemus sylvaticus. NCBI lineage: Eukaryota > Metazoa > Chordata > Mammalia > Rodentia > Muridae > Apodemus > Apodemus sylvaticus. The sequence goes on from NC_067489.1 coordinate 39,765,130, forward strand.
AAATGACATAATTATTTTATAATCTCAAAATGTGTGTGTGTATATATATACACACACACATACACACTGAGATTGTTTGATACACAGATAATTAGCGTCTAGAGAAAGAAGGCGGTGATTTTTCATTCTTTAACCAGTGTGTATGTTGTTGTTCTCTTTGTTAACAAATCAAGTCAAGCATATTTCAGGTCAAATATGATGAACAGAAAATACAATTTTTAACATGGTTATTTACTTCATTATGAACTTTATTTTTCCTTTCCCATTGTAGGAAAAACATAACCAAAGCACCAATTCTATTAAATACTTATAGTATCAAATTCTTTGTGGATACTTTTGAAAGGAGAAATTTTAAAGATCTGATGAATACTATCACCTACCCAAGTTAAACTTCTATCAAAGGGAGAAATCATGAATTTTCACTGAAATCCATTTTCCTCTTCCAATCAAATCTAAAATATTTTGTTTCCTTTTGAATCCAATGCTAAAACTTAGTTTTATATTCTGGACAATATATAAGAGGGTCTCAACCTGAGCCTCTGGGAATTCACTGTTTGCCTTACACATACTTCCACAAGATTAAAATGATCTGCAATTTGCTCCTGAAATCTGTAAATGCCAAGTTCATGAATTAGATGTGAAGGGAAATGTTGAGCAGGGGTTTCAATGACTAGATGTAGAATGCCAAGCAATTTGTATATGGAGAATTTTGCCTCCTTGTATTTCAGTGCAAATGCACCAGAGAGTCAGGTCCAGAATTAAAGAAAATACCCCAATCCCTTTCAGCTATTATCTTGTAGACCTTTGATCTAGCATGATTTATTACTATCCCTGGGTACAGTTAAATGTATCTACTTTGAGAGGAGACAAATTCTCTGGCCGCAATCATCTTCTTTTCAAATTGAAGTGCGCCAGCTGATGGACTGTCATTTCTGTGAAAGTAGACCAATGTGTCTGCTGTAGTGAGACTTTACTTCTTCCTCAATCAACACCCTTTCCTCCTTATTCCTTCCTGATCACTGATGTTGACTCACATCAAATCTACCATCTCTTGATAAAACTTTGGGAGAAAAGGAAACCACCCCATTAAGAACCACACTGTACAGCTCCAGTTTCAGATAAGATGAATGCTCTACCAAGTTAGTTCGGCAGCAAGGAGATAGCGACATCCATCTTCTACCCTGATGATTCCAACGACTCCTTGGCTAAAAGCTGCTCTGGCTGAGATTCAATCCCATTTAATATTTGCAATAAAGAAATGGAAAAGTGAAATTGTGTTATGTGCTCAATATAGTATTTTACATACTATGTGCTCTAGTATGTAAAAGGAAAAATTTCACTAGATTATGTATTAAAAAAACAGTTAAAGAAAATGAAAATGTAAACAAAATCAAAGCTTTTATTGGTGAGTTACAAGCTAGAAACAATTGCTTAATTTAAACCTGCCAGTCAACTGTCAAAGTATTATGATATTGATTGGTATCTATAATGGGTAGTGCATATCATGAAAATAAATCATATTCCCAATTGCTATAATATCCATAGCCTGTTTTAAGCAAAGTTAGATGATTAAACTCTAAAAACAGTAAGGATGTGAGGTTTATCTCAGTGGTTAAGCATTTTCCTAGTATACATAGAGCACAGAGTTCACTTTTCTAACAATACAGGAATAAGATAGAAAACTAAACAAGAAAATAAAAAATAGAAGCAATGAAAGTATTGAAATCCTGCTTGAAATATACTAAACAGGATGCATTCACTAACTTGCAAGTACACCTGAGTACAGACATTTTAATCAATTTCATGTATTCAGAACTTGATTCCTATTGTGCCTATTGCCTAATTAAGTCTATGATAGCCTCTTTGTGACAATAAGACAGATTATTCCCTAGCTTTGTTGATTGGGGAATTGGAATATCTGATAGACTTATGACAGGCGAATGTGGTCAGAATAATACACAGTTTTTTTTAATTGTATTTAGCTCCTGGAATTCTGGATCATGCTAACACTTGAATGAGAATTGTGTTTATTAATTCATATATGTGTCTTATTTGTATCTCATAAATCTTTATTACAACAAGGGGTTATATAAGTGTTGGTTTTAATTTTTGTTGTGTTCATCATATATAGACAAAACATCAAAAATTGGTTTGGGGAATAAATTAATAATGCAGTCAATATTCAGTAGCCACATGCCTTAGCTTTAATGGAACCTACAAAATGTATTCCTTTGCTTACATTTTAATACTGACTCTTCTTTATAAAAATGTGCAAGTTTGTCATAATCAACTATTTACACTCCCCTTCCCTGTGTGAATATTCCATATGACAAAGGGATGTTTCTCTCTTTTTTTCCAATTTCTTTTTATTGTATATTTTATTTACATTTCAAATGTTATCCCCTTTTCCTGTATTCCCTCCAGAAACACTGTATTTCATCCTCCCTCTCTCTGTTTTTATGAGGGTGCTCACTCATCCGCCAATCCACTCCTGCCTCCCTGCCCTAGCATTCCCCTACACTGGAGCATGGAGCCTTCCCAGAACCAAGAACCTGTTCTTGCATTGATGTCCAACAAGGCCATCTTCTGCTAAATATGAAGCTGGAGCCATGTGTACTCTTTAGTTGGTGGTTTAGTTCCTGGGATCTCTGGGGTGCTTTGGTTGGCTGATATTGTTCTTCCGAAGGGTTGTAAACACCTTCAGCTCCTTCAGTCCTTTCTCTAACTCCTCCATTGGAGACCAATGGTTGGCTGAGGGCATCTGCCTCTGTATTTGCCAAGCTCTGGCAGAGCCTCTCAGGAGACAGCTATATCAGAATCCTGTCAGCAAACTCTTGTTGGCATCCACAATTGTGTTTGGGTTTGGTAACTGTATATGGGATGATCCCCAGATGAGGCAATCTCTGAATGTCCTTTCTTTCAGTATCTGCTCTAAACTTTGTCTCTGTATTTCCTCCCATGAGTATTTGGTTCCCTCTGCTAAGAAGGACTGAAGCATCCACACTGGTCTTCCTTCTTCTTGAGCTTCATGTGGCCTATAAATTGTATCTTGGGCATTCTGAGCTTTTGGACTAACAACCACTTATCAATGAGTACATACCATGTATGTTCTTTTGTACCTGAGTTACCTCACTCAGTATGATATTTTCTAGTTCCATCCATTTGCCTAAGAATTTCATGAATTCGTTGTTTTTAATAGCTGAGTAGTACTCCATTGTATAAATGTAACACATTTTCTCTATCCATTCCTCTGTTGAAGGACTTCTGGGTTCTTTCTTGCTTCTGGCTATTATAAATAAGGCTGCTATGAACATAGTGAAGCATGTGTCCTTGGTAAAAGTTGGAGCATCTCTGGGTATATGCCCAGGAGTGGTATAGCTGGGTCCTCCAGTAGTACTATGTTCAATTTTCTGAGGAATTGCCAGACTGATTTCCAGAGTGGTTGTACCAGCTTGCAATCCCACCAACAATGGAGGAGTGTTCCTCTTTCTCCACATCCTTGACAACATTTGCTGTCACCTGATCTTTGTCATTTTAATTGGTGTGAGGTTGAATCTCAGTTTTGTTTTAATTTGCATTTCCCTGATGACTAAAGATGTCGAACATTTCTTTAGTTACTTCTCAGTCATTTGATATTCCTCAGTTGAGAGTGAAGGAGGCATAATAAGAGAGAGATGGGTTTAGGGAATGTGGCACAGCGGTGTGGCAGGCACATGCCCAAGGCACCTCTTCCCCCTGAGGACCACACGCACACAGACATGGTATAGAATAGAGTTTACTCAGGGCAGAGGATGGGAGTTAATGGTATAGTGGAGGCAGAGAAAGGCAGAGAGAGAGAGAGAGAGTAGAGAAGTGGAGGCTGGCCATGACCACGTGGAGAGAGGGGGGAGGCGAGGAGAGCCCAAGAGGGGCAGAGATGTGAGAGTGCCAAGAGGCTCAAGAGATGAGAGAGTGATGAGAGAGAGCAATGAGAGAGAGAGAGAGGAGGGGCAAGTAGCCCCTTTTATAGTGTGCCAGGTCTATGGGGTGGGGCATACCTGGCTGTTGCCAGTTAAGTGTGGGGTGGAGCTTAGACAAAATACTAACAGAGAATTCTTTGCTTAGCTATCTACTCCATTTTTAATAGGGTTATTTGTTTCTCTGGAGTCTAACTTCTTGAGTTCTTTGTATATTTGGATATTAGCCCTGTATTGGATGTAATGTTGGTAAAATTATTTCTCAATCTGTTGGGGGGGGGATGTTTCTCTTTAGAGACATATTCTCATAAGTACTTCCACTAGGACTGAGAGAATTAATGAGGTCCCACTTTAAAATTCCTCATACAGTAACAATTTAAATGGTGATTCCCAATAGTTGTTGACAACACATTAGAGTCACCCAAACACTGGCTTCCAAGCAGCAAGTTCGAATACCTAGGAACATTTAGCCTCCAAAGCTAAGCACTAGAGAACATGGAAGAGGGGCAAGGATATTGTAAGGTCCAGAGGACCGAGGTATCTCCTATGAGACACTTTCTTGGAAACAAATATAACAACAACAGAACCCCTAACAGAATTGATGTTCAGAATTGGGAGAGAGGAAAAGGAATGAGTTGATGGATCTCTAAGGAGTTATGAGGAAATGGGGGTTGGATGTGATCAAGATATGTTGCATGACAATTTCAAATAGTTAATACAAACTCTGTAGCACAAATCACTGATTTATAGTACACATAAAGGAAAAAAATAATCAATGACATCATTGCACTATTGTCTGCAAAATCCATTCAGTAAAAATTTTATAAACCAAAACCAAATACCAAATTTTCTGAAAAATTTTAAAAAAAAGGAAAAATTTTATGTGAGGACAAAAAATGATGGAGGGAAGATCAAAAAGGACTTAAGAAAGGGAAGGCCATGAAAATAAGACAAAATTGGCTCTACAGAAGTTCTCCAATTACAAGACTTAAGACTTTTTAAAGATACTTTTAGAGGGTATTTTTGTGATATTCATTCCATGAAAATCATACACTGTATGTTGACCTTTCCCAGGCTCTACAGTGTGACGTTGTATTGAGCATCAGCAACCAGTTCCATCTTCCAGTTGGCCGATGGACTATAAGGCAAAACAACCAACATGTCATGACTTAACAATATTTGTTGACATTTCCCTCTTAACAATATTTCAAGTTTCAGATAGTTTACTGGATAGTAACTCCATTGTAAGTCAGTGAAAAGCATCATTGCTGAAGCGAGATGACAAGTGAAAAGCTTACATTTTTATTATG